>NC_138770.1:372048518-372191018 GCF_965119305.1 Pelophylax lessonae
AAAAGATTTCACAAATCTCTCTGCAAACTAGGAGACGTCACTAAATTTATCAATTAAATACTATGGTGCCCACAGGCCTAAAAGAAGACACATGGACATTAAAAAAAAACAAAAAAAATATTTTGTAAATTTCCTTGGTATCCTTTTCCTGACACTTTATGTGATTTGATTTGACTAAATTTAGTCTAGTTTTTTTTTTTTATATGACCCATAGTTTTCTATTGCAAACATATCAATAAATATCCATTTAGTTTAAACAGTTATTTTACCATAGTATCAGTTATAAATCTTTTCCCTTTGTTATGTTGCTTAAGGATGCTTTTGACTTGGCCAAATATTTATCATATATAGAAATATATGCTGACACTGTATCATTCAGAAAGCTGCTCTAAAATAGTAAGGTTCATGGCAGCTCCATCTAGTGGTAAAAATGATCCTTTTCAGTGATTTTTTTTTATTTGGACATACAGGTAAACCATAAGATCATTCAAGGATAAGTACAGAAAAAGCCCCATGTGCACTGTCTTACTAGGCCACCCTAAAATACACAGCAGGTGTACAACATAACAGTAAAACCCTATTGCTCTTGAAGTATATAAAAATATCAGCCAATATGTATTTATAGACAGTATATACAGTATGGTGTTTGAGTATTGCAGAAGTAAGCTAAGCAGCATTATGTCTTACATATGATGGACAACTGTTAACTCAGAAATATCACAAAAACATTAAAAACATACTGTAGACAGTGATGCAATATGCAGCTACTTATTTGTACATGGTTTTTATGGATAGAGCAATTAATGAAGGATATCCTACTGAATTTACAATTTACAAACTGTAAATTATCAATCCTAATTTCATAGGGTGCCTGAAACCTGGCACTAATGGGGGGGGGGGGGGAGCAAAATCCACATGTCCTAAGCCCTAGATTATATGGGGGAGCCCTAAATGTGAGATATATACTCCAAGGAGCTAAAGTCATAAGTCCTCCTTATCCCTTCCCACTGGCAAGTGGTATACCAGTCACAGTTGAGGCCCAAGACTGTGTTGGAGTTTTTGTAATTCTAATGGAAGGAGGAGTATTCTCAAAACAAATCCATGGGATCCCAAATTGGGGTGGTGTTGTCTCTTTAAGTG
This sequence comes from Pelophylax lessonae, assembly GCF_965119305.1. Lineage (NCBI taxonomy): Eukaryota > Metazoa > Chordata > Amphibia > Anura > Ranidae > Pelophylax > Pelophylax lessonae. The sequence goes on from NC_138770.1 coordinate 372,049,659, forward strand.
GGATTATAGTAAGGATGGTGGCCAACAGCTTCTTAACTCTCTTCCCTCTTGTGGGTGTATGGAACATGGGACTCACAATCAGGCTACTGCCTGCAGTCTTCAAAGGAAATAGCAGCAGCTCTGAACACAGTTGCAGCGATCCCAGTAAAGACATTCTAGGTGCAGATGTCCTTTCCCACAACTTGCTGGGTCCCTTGACTCCAGGACACGGTTCCCTGCACACTTTCGATAGTCCCTCCGGCTTTGTGGTCTCTGATATGTACAACAGTTTAGTTGCGATCTAGTTATATAGAAAGCCCTAGCATTGAGCACTGTCATCAGTCTCAGCAGCACCCCAGCAGCTTCCCCTGGCTCTCCATATTGAAAATACTTTCCCCCAGAGTCTGGGATTTTGGTCTTTTTTTCCTCCTGCAGCTGCTCAACTTGCAGGGATTTCTTCAATTAGGGCATGGTCTGACCATTTTTTGTTCCCTATCTCAGACATACACTGTAATACTTAGAAGGATATTATGATACTTGATAGGAAACAAATCTATGCAAGAATCTGCCTTGTGAGGGGAGGAATATAAAGTGTAGTCTCTGGTGTCCTTGCGTTGTAAACACCAGAGGTCAGTCAAGTGGATTTGGTAGAGGATTTGATCTATGTGTTCATGAGAAGTGGAGCATGTGCAAGAGAAACTGTCAGATGAAGGGTAGAGTGAGATGTTGGAGTCACCTCCCACAATAAGTATTCCCTCTGTGAATATGGGTGTAGTTTTAAAAAAGTGTTCTTGGTTAGTGCTTGTACCACTAATCATAGCCAAGGTTACTTTCAAGGATCCTATCATTGCTTTGAGAAAAAGGTATCTACTATCTTTGTTGCTTTGAGAATCCCAGAGGGTCCAGGAAACCTATCTAGGAATTAATATGAACATTCCCTTCAAATGTGATCCTCTGGGAAAGCTATGGCAGGAAATTTGTAAGAAGCAATCTCTTAATAAAGAAGCCTAATAAAGCAGGTGTCTTGAATCTATAATATGTTCACTTTTAGTATTTTTTAGATCATTGGCAGCTCAGATGGGGGCACTGATGAAAGAGACTGTAGCTCACTTGGAGTAAGTTGAATACATAAGTTGTACACACATAGGAGATACTGGAAACGGTAATGCTCGTAGAAACAGTGAGTCACATGGATCCTCAGGAAGCTGGATACAAGCTTCTGAAGAGTCCAGCAGCTAGTGTACTGAAACATTGCTCAAACGCTGAGCAACAGGTGCACTAACCTTTTAAGACAGAGGTTGAGCCTGAATTGGTTGTGGGGATTGCCACCTGAAGTTTTCTAAAAGCTGGGAAGCTCAGACCGAGGGAAAAACTTGGTCCTGAATAAAAAGCACAGAGAAGTGTGATAATGTGGCACACTAGAATAATGGGGCACAAAAACATCACCTGTATGTATGGAAAATTGTTAGAATCTCTTTAGGGCTTAGATCCAAAAGAGGAATACTCAGCTCTTCTGATGCATCATAGTTACATAGTTAGTGAGTAGGGATGGGCGAACGGTTCGCCCCAATCATGAGTTTGGGCCGAACATTGGCTGTTCGCCCGTTCGACTAACACCCTAATTATCGGGGCGTTCAACCGTTTGTTCGGCCTGCCGAATGACCACAGTGCACTGCGCTGCCGCACAGTGCATTGGAAGCCCTGATTGGACAAAGCTTTCATTGCTTCAGCCAATCGGGGCACAGAGCACTATCAGAGCCATGATTGGAGAAAGTAATGATGACTCGATCTAATCATGGCTCATTGCTCTTATTCCCAATCCACACTAAAAAAGTATTCTTTCAATAGCGGCCATTTGTAGTGTGATATTGGCATGGAGAGAGATAGAACAGGGCTCTGTTCAGTGCTACTAGAGAGTTAGTGGTCTATAGTGTGCTCTTCTGATTCTATTGTCAGTGCAGAATATCAGTTTAGTGTGAATTTAGTGATAGTTCAGTCAGTATGAGTGTAGTGACCATTCATTTTTACTTTTTTTTACAATTAAATTTTTTTTTATTTTATTGTTAGACATGTAAACAAGACAAATATTTACAATACATTACTCTGCACAAAAAAAAAAATATTATCCATACATACAAACACAAAAAAAAAAAAAAAAAAATTATTTGGGAGAGGAAGAGAAGGGGAATATCAATAAAGCAATCTAAGGACAAAGAGAAAAAAAAAAAAAATAGAATGTCATCAATTAGTAAATAAGTTCGTGCTTCTATCATTATGAAACAGGTGACATTGGCACACCTACAGCATCAATCCAGGCTGACCACACTTTATCAAATTTTTTTGGGCAGTTTCTACTACCGTATGTAAAACGGTAGAATGGAAGTGTCTTAGTGACGGCAGCTATCCAGGTTGATCGGGTGGGAGGTTCAGGTAACTTCTATCGCAAAAGGATTTCTCTCCTGGCATAAAACAGGGTATACATAATGCACATTTTGGCATATTTATCCCCGGCCACTTCTGTAAGGTTACTCAATAAAGTTACCTTTGGGTCCAAAGGAATCATAGTGTCAAAAATTTCCCCAATAGTATCCGTCACCGCTTTCCAAAAGGTTGCCAGCTCAGAGCACGACCAAACAACATGTAAAAAAGTACCAATTTCATGTCCACATCTGGTGCACAAAGGATCCTTCATAGGATATATCCTAGCAAGACGTTGCGGCGTGTAGTATGCTCTATGTAAGAATTTGAGTTGTATGAATCTGTCCCTAGCCGCTATCATTGAGGGGATATAATTATTAACCGAGTCCTCCCAATCTTCGACAGTCAGATCTGGGATGTCATCCTTCCATTTATTATAGGTTTTCTCAAGAGACTGATTATGATCTGTTGAGAGTATAAAATATATAGCAGAGAGAGTTTTCCCTATTACCTTAAAAGTTAGCATTTTCTCCAAAGGGTCTGATTCCAAGACATCAGGGCCTTGGAACTGAGCCCGCATAGCATGACTAAGCTGGCGGTAACGAAACCCCATAGTGGGAGGCAATAAATGGGTAGACTGGAGAGCGTCAAAGCCTTGAAGTCTTCCATCTTTAATAACATGTTTCATAGTCACAATCCCTCTGGCTGCCCATAGCTGGGGATCAGGAAGTTGATACAGATGTATTAGATTAGGATTACCCCACAACGGAGTGTGGGGGGATATATGTAGAGGTGTATTATATATCGCCCGCGCCCGAGTCCATATCCGCAGCACCGTCTTCATCAGACTGGTTATTTGAGGATGTGCCCGTTCACCCCGGAAAACCAGATTACTAAGGGCCGCATAAGAGCCCAGCAATGCCGCTTCTAATGTAACTGCGGAGTTAGTTTTGGGCTGGGAGAACCACCACCGGACCGTCACCAGTACAGCCGCCCAAAAATACAGCTTGAAGTTAGGAAACGCTAAACCTCCTCTTTCAAGAGGAAGATATAACGTGCGCCTTGCGACTCGTGGAGTACGCCCGGCCCATACAAAAGTTGTCACCATACTATCTAATCTCGAAAAAAAGGTTCTAGTCATATCAATGGGGGAGTTACGAAAAAAGTACAGAAATTTCGGAAGATAACTCATCTTTAATAAGTTAATTCTGCCAACCGGGGACAAGGGAAGCATGCGCCATGACGCACACCTTTTATTTAATTGTAAAACTAAAGGGTCGATGTTATTTTGCTGGTACACATCCAGTGTTGGACCCACTTTGATACCTAAGTACACCATATTCTGTACCCATTTCAACGGTGTCTGAGTATCAATTAAAGGTACCGATGGGTGTAATGGAAAAAGGACAGACTTAGACCAGTTAATACATATACCTGAAAACCGACCAAAAATGTTGAATAATTGTAGGGCCCTATGTAATGAAGTAGAGGCATCAGCCAGATAGACCAAGGTGTCGTCTGCATATAAGGACAACTTCTCTTCAATGACCCCCACTTTAATGCCCCGGACTTGTGGGTCCGCCCGCAACATAATCGCGAGCGGCTCCAAAGCCAAGGCAAACAAGGCCGGGGATAACGGACATCCCTGTCGGGTGCCCCTCAATAGAGGGAATTTATCCGACAGGGATGAGTTAGTGCGGACCCTAGCCGTTGGATTCCCATAAAGAAGCTTAATCCATGAGACAAAGTTAGGACCAAACCCAAAGCTAGCTAGGATCTTCCAAAGAAATGGCCACTCAACAGAGTCAAATGCTTTCTCGGCGTCGAGGGAGGCGACCACACCTGCTCCCTCCCCCGACGCCAAGGCCATATGTGTAAACAATCTCCGGATATTGATATCCGTGCCCCGTTCAGGTATAAATCCGGTTTGGTCCGGGTGAATCAAATCTATAATAACACTATTAAGTCGAGTGGCCAAGATCTTTGAAAGGATCTTCCCATCTACATTCAATAAAGAGATAGGTCTATATGATGAACATAATGATGGATCCTTCCCTGGCTTAGGGATCACGATGATAACCGCTTCGCTCATTGTTTTAGGGAGTTCCCCGTCATTTAGGGAACCTGCAAGAGTGGCTAATAGATGCGGGCCCAAGAGGTCCATATGGGCCTTATAGAATTCAACAGGAATTCCATCCGGTCCTGGTGTTTTGTCAGATTGTAAGGAAGCCACCACTTCCTGGATCTCCGAGAGAGTAATAGGGGCATCTAATTTGGCCCTATCTCTATCAATTAAGACCGGAAAGTCCACTGCCTGCAAGTAATGATCCAATTCATCTATTGAATAGTTGATCCTAGTATTATATAGGGCCTGATAATAATCCATAAACTTGTGATTAATAGTTTCTGGATTAGAATGAAAAATACCTGATTGATCCTGAATATGTGCTATACTATACCCACTTGTCTGTTCCCTAGAAATTTGCGCCAGTATTTTACCGTTATACTCTCCTTGTACGAAAATACGTTGAGATTGAGAAAGCAATTTTTTCTGTGTAAGAGCTGTGCGTATTCCCATTACCTCCCTGGTCAAAGATTGAAATCGTGTATAATGAGTGGGATCTCGAGTTTGAATATACAAATTTTCCATATCTCTAGCCTCTTTTTCTTTTTGTAATAAATTTGTTCGTCTATATCGTTGGATCTTCCCAATAGCTGACTGATAATACCCCCGGGTGCAGACCTTAAAGGCGTCCCAGACCATAGCTACTGATGATGTGCCCGGGTTTATCTCCCAAAAGGCCGTTACTTGAGGCATGACTAAAAGGATTATATCAGGGTCAGAAATCCAATATCTGGATAATCGCCATAGTCTATCAGAGGGGTTACCCGATAGTTCCATATTTAAAAGAAGTGGAGCATGGTCGGAAATCCCACGAGGAAGAACCCGAATCTCCCGCACCCGAGATAGGAGTGAGCCACCTGCAAACATTAAATCAATTTGAGAAAAGGATTTATAAGTAGCAGAATGGCAGGTATATTCCCTAGAATGGGGATGGTGCCAACGCCATAAATCCGTTAACCCATAAGTCTCAGCCCATTCAGCCAGATCTGATCTGGTGGAAGAATCTCCAGTCATTCTGTCCATGTTCGAGTCTGGAACCATATTAAAATCACCCACAATAAGTATATTATCATTCTCATATTTAGCAATTTCTTTAAAGATTTTATGTAGCAGCTTGACTGAAGCCGGTGGGGGGTTATATAACCCCACCAGCAATAAAGTAAAAGATAATATCTGCAGATTGAGCAAAACAAATCGTCCATCCGGTTCGAGGGAGAGATCCAGTAGTCTAAACGGGAGAGACTTATGGATAAGAACGCTGACTCCACGAGCATACGTAGAAAAAGTAGAGTGGTAGTGATGCCCGACCCATGGTTTCTTGAGAGCCAGCGTTCGAGTACCCAACAAGTGAGTCTCCTGCAGGACACATATATGGGGATTAAACGATTTTAAATATTGGAACACTAAGGAGCGTTTCTGCGGGGAATTCAAACCCCTAGTGTTCCAAGAAATCACCTTTAAAGAATCCATCTCCACTCATAAAAACATTGTATAAAGGAAGAGAGAAAAAAAAGAAAAAAAAAAAAAGAAAAAAAAGAAAAATAAATAATGAGCAATGAATATTATAGTATTCCCCAGGACCCGGGTGGAGGCTGCTCCTTTCGGTGTTCATCTGCGTTCTAACTAGCAATTTTTGTATATATAGGTTTGTGTGCCAGTGCCAAAAAAAAAAAAAAAAGTATAATGACTAAACAATACAATAAATACATTAACAGAGTAGTGTTCAAACATCCCCATCCCCCCCACCCCACCCGTCTCTCCAAAATTGGGGAGGGTTTGTATCCCACCCACCGCGGACCACCCTAGAGGGTAAGTGTCAAAAAAAAGGCGCTATTTTACCCCCCCCCCTCTTTTGGAAAAAAAAAAAAAAAAAAAAGGGGAGAGGGGAAAAAGACTCCGGCGTTCAAAAAGGACAGAAAGTACTTATATCTTGAGTCACCCAGATATCGGGTAAAATTTGGGAAAGTAAACTGTGACAAACCAAAAAAAAAGTGTCACTTTAGTTTGAAAAAACGTTCATTTTTATTTTACTGTGAATCTAGTGATAGTTCAGTGAGTGTAGTGAGTGACCATTCATTCTTACTTTAGTGTCAGTTTATTTTTTCAGGGCAGGTTTACTGCTTTATAGTTCAGTGCATTATTGCATGTTTAACGCAGTATATTTCAGTGCATTACGTGCTGTTTAATGCAGTATATTTCTGTGTGTTACTGCACATTTACCGCAGTATATTTCTGTGCGTTACTGCACGTTTAACGCAGTATGTTTCTGTGTGTAAGTGCACGTTTAACGCAGTATGTTTCTGTGAGTTATTGCACAATTAAATTTTCGACAGCAAGGCTAAATCTTGCTTTCATCATGAGTACCTCTATAGGGTTACGTTGTGGAGGCGCCACAGACACCCGAAGATCAATTTTTCCGCACCTGTTTGACAGGGGCATATCATTTCAATATTTGACAGCAAGGCAATTCTTGCTTTCATCAAAAGCACTTCTATAGAGTTATGGTGTGAAGGCACCTTCGACACCCAAAGACCAATTTTTCCGCACCTGTTACTTCTATCCAAAGTCTGCGGAAGAGACACCAGATCAATTATCTCTGCAGCAGCTTTTATAAACAGAACAGATGTGCCACTTTACAGGTAGACTAAGGGGACCCCTTATGCGTATATTATTAAATAGGATTTTTTTAATTTTTATTGTTATTTCTCATTTTGATGCTTTCACTTTAAGAATCAGTAAAATCACTGCTCATTTAAAAATGACGTTTTTTTACAAACTTTTTTTCATTGATACATGTCCCCCAGGGCAGTACCCGGACCCCCATAACCATTGTATGTCCAATTACTTGCATATAGGCCTTCAAAATAGGCACTTTTGATTTTTCCAGTTCTGGTCCCATGGACTTCAATGGGGTTAGTTATTTGATTCCAAACTTTTGCGATGTTTGAAAGTTCTGGTTCGAACTGCACCGGGGTCGTTCAACCCATCCCTATTAGTAAGGTTGAAAAAAGACACCAGTCCATCCAGTTCAACCTATGATGTGTGTGTGTCTGTGTGTAAATGTGTTATGTCATTAGTACATAGTATACCCCTGTATGTTGTGGTCGTTAAGGTTGGCTATCTAATAGTTTTATGAAACTATCGATGCTCCCTGCTGATACCACTGCTTGTGGAAGAGAATTACACATCCTTACCACTCTGACAGTAAAGAACCCATTACACAGTTTAAGGTTAAACCGCTTCTCTTCTAATTTTAGTGAATAGCCACTTTTTAAATTCCCTTTTGCTGAAAAGTTTGTTCCCTATGCTAGGGTCGCCAGTACGGTATCTTTACATTGATATCATATCTCTTCTCAATCGTCTCCTTTCCAGAGGGAATAAGTTCAATTTTTGTAGCCTTTCCTCATAGCTAAAGTCTTCCAGTCCCTTTATTAGCTTTGTTGCCCTTCTCTGGTTTCTCTCCAGTTTCAGCACATCCCTCCTGAGGACCGGTGTCCAGAACTGGGCGGCATACTTAAGATGCGGCAAGACCAAAGAGTGGGAGAATTATCATTTTATCTCTGGAGTGAATCCCCATTTTAATACATGCCAGTATTCTGTTGGCTTTGCTTGCAGCAGCTTGGCATTGCATGCCATTGCTGAGCTTGTCATCTATTAGGACCCCCAGGTCCTTTTCCAACCTAGATTCCTCCAGAGGTTCTCCCCCTAGTGAGTAACTTGCATTCAAATACATTATCTTACATTTTCCATTATTAAATCTCATTTGCTACGTGGTTGCCCACCCCATTATTTTGTTCAGGTCTTCTTGTGAGGTTTCCACATCCTGCATAGAAGTTTTTACCCCGCTTAGCTTAGTATCGTCTGCAAATAATGATTTTGAGCTATTTATTCCATCCTCTAGATCATTTATCATTGAATTAAACAGGGGGGCCCCACTTTCCACACCAGACCATTCTGAGTACTCGCCATTTATCACCACCTTTTGCACTTGCCCCTGAAGCCAGTTTTCTGTCCAGGTACCCACCCTATGGTCCATACCTACGTACCTTAGTTTAACTGTATAAAAGGCCTTTGCAAAATCCAGATACATCACATCTACAGGCCTTCTTTTATCTAGATGGCAGCTCACTTCTTCATAGAAGGTTAATAGATTGGTCTGTCAAGAACGTTTCTTCATGAATCTATGCTGATTACTACTAATAATACAGTTTGGATTACTAAAATCTTGTATATAGTCCCTTATCATTCCCTCCAATAGCTTGCACACTATTGATGTTAACTGGCCTGTATTTCCCAGGGATATATCTCGGCCCCTTTTTAAATATTGGTGCAAGGTTGGCTTTTCTCCATTAAGCTGGTACCATTGCAGTCAGTAAACTATCCAAAAAAATTAGGAACAATGGTCTGGCTATCACGTGGCTGAGTTCCTTAAGGTGTAAGCCATCTGGTCCCGGTGACTTATTATTGTTAAGTTTTGTAAGTCTATTTTTGAGTCTGTCTTCTGTAACCATGAGGGTGCTTCCTGTGAAGTGTTATTAACATTAAGAAAACAAAGAGATCAGCGCTAACCTCAGTGGATATAGGGGAACCACAGCCAACATGAACCAATATAGTTTGTTGAAAATTGATAGTTGAGAATAAAAATCCAAACCGGTATGTGAAGTCCCAGATGGATGAGGGGTGTACACCAAGCATCGCCGCCGGATGGGGTCCGCTCTCTGATAGAGAAAGCTTGATTGTGCAGCGAGGGGAGGGGAGCACACCGAACCAGCCGGTGTGCACTAACACTTCCTCCTTCTACCTCCTATGCTGCAGAGCTCAACGGAGCGGGATGGATGCGTGGAGCCGGAAACCGGAAGGACATCACTACCGGATGTGATGAAACAGGAATTCAGAGCCAGCTTGACTCGCAAACAATGCCCAGTTGCCGTGACGACTTGATGGCTGAGACAACCAGAGAACCATGGGAGAAAAGGGAGGAGATACTGTAGAAACAAGCTGGTAAATTATTCTACCTGGACCCATTTGATATACACTGGTGGTTTGGATGACTTTTCTTTCTTTTGGAGTTTATTTTGGCTGGGACTTTTGAATTTCTCTCTCTCTTTTTTTTTTTGCACAGCATATACTGTATGAGTTTGCTATCTGATCTCATACTTTATATTTTGAAAGCACCTTGAAAGGAAGAAAAAAAAACATATATTAGTTACTGTAAACCAGACAAAACGTATATATACTTTCATGCTCACAATGTGAAAATATTTTATAATAGTATCTTAAAGAAAAGTGCGGAATAAGAAACAAAATACAAATAAATACTCTCCTTTGTAGAAGCAGCATCAATCCGGTGCTGCAGCTGTTCATCACCAACTCTACAACTAGAAATGAGCAATCAAAGACCGCTGATCACTCAGTTCTTGGCTCCACTCTGTGCTCTACCCCTTCAGTGCTCACTGGAGTGTCGGACTGTGCAGAGGGCAAGAGCGGCTGGCTCATGCTCTCAGATATCCAAGAATAAATTAAGTAGGATTTATACCACCTATAAACCTAAATGTTAGAAAGCAAGTGAGAATATTATGTCAAATCATATTGTTTACTATTTTATTACTGTCTCATTAAAAACACCAAGGCTGTTAAATCTAGTGGACCAGGCACACGGCATAGCCTGTTTATTAGCAGCATTAGTGTGAATGGAGCCCATATGACATTATTTGTATTTTCAAGGATACATATAGATTTACAAGAGATGTATCACTGTTGGAATCAGAGCACTGGTTGCTAAGTTTCCCTGTATATCCATGACGTAGTCAAGACTTAACTCATTTGTTACCGTGGTAAAAGAAACAGCTTTTGGTAGTGTATGAAAGCGGAGCTGTGTATTTAAAACAAGCTTTTACTCCCTTTCACTCGCCATTATATAAATAAATCCATGTTACTAATCTTTGTACATGCACTCAAAACAATTATCTTTGCTTACTCTTTTAGTAGAGGTCTCAATTGGTGGCTAAAGTATTGTATGTTTTTTTGTTCATAATAAAGAACATATCCAGTAATCTGTCTTATGCATTCAGTCATGGCTGGGCCCTCTACATAACCAAGCATTCATGCAATAGTTTTGTGCCTAATAGTCAGATAAGTAAATTTGTTAACCATCTAGGCGGTAATCCCGAGAGTGACTCGGGGTGGATTTTTCATTGCAGGATCGGTAACCCCGAGTCACGCTCGGGGTGGATGGGCAGAGAGAGCAGCGGTGTTCTCTTACCTTATCCTGGCGATCCAGTGATGATCTCTCATTGCTGAGATCGCCAGCCGAGAGTCCCGCCGCTCCTCCGTCCACCGTCGGTCTGATCACTTCCTAGTTCCGTTCCCTGCAGCAGCAATGCTGCATGGGAGCGGAACTAGGGAGGGAAATTCAAAAAAAAAAAAAAAAAAAAGAAAGTTGCACAAAACACAAAACACATTTTATATTATATATATATGCATATATATATATATATATATATATATATATGCATATATATATATGTATATATATATATATATATATATATATATATATATATATATATATATATGCGCATATATATATATATACCGGTGTATATATATATATATATATATATATATATATATATGCATATATATATGTGTATATATATGCACACACACACATATATATATATATATAAAATTATATTATTGATTCATAATTCATGCGTTATATATTATATTTATATATATATATATATATATATATATATATATATATATATATATATATATATATATATATATATGTGTGTATATATATATATATATATATATATACACACACAAACACATATATCTATATATAATATATAATGCATGAATTATAATCTAATCAATAATATAATTTTATTATATATATTATATATTAAATAATAAAATAATATTATTGATTCGATTATAATTCACGCATTTGTGTTTCAAATTTATCACATCTGGGATGTCTACTAGATTGTTGTGGTCAGGTTTAAGTCAGTAATTACTAAGAATTGTAGGCCTATAATACATAACGCCAAATTTCCATGAAAACAATTGTACCGCTTTTGATATGTAATTCCTGACATAATCATACCGCCAGGGAGGTTAATAAAGGCACTATTGGAAATAATGAATGTGGTCTGATAAAAGTAAGTGGTTCAATGGTTTTGAGCATCTCTTGTAAAAGGAAAGTGTATGGGTGCATTTCAGTGCTTCCAATCACCTGAAAGGATTATTAACACATTCTAGAAAATCTCTTTAAATATCCTTTTCTTGATGATGGTAAAATGATGAAAAAGAACTAAGCATGCTCCACTAACAACCAATGAATAAGTCAGATAACCCTGCCAAACCTCCCGAAGGACCTTGATATGTTTCGTTCCCTCTCAAATCTCCAAATAAATGACTCAAAATCTGAGGCACTGAATATTTCCCTACCGCCACATCTTCAATCTCTCTGCCAACAAAATTTCCCTTTCAGATGGGAATCTCAGGCCATTACTTATCTAGGTATCCAGATTCCTTCTAAGTTATCTGAACTCTATGCCAAGAATTTCACTCCTATCTTTCAAGAGATCAAGTCTGACTTGTCCAAATGGGACCGGGGTTTCTTCTCGTGGTTTGGCAGATTGGGCATTATACAAATGAATGTTCTCCCTAGACTTCTTTATGTTTTACAAACAATCCCCATAAAAATTCCACCCGTATTTTTCCAAGCATACCGATGCATATGCTCCATTTTTATCTGGCGTTCTGAGCGTCCCAGGTTATCATGGGACCTCTTGACCGCTCCGAAGACCTCCGGGGGCTTGGGCCTTCCTCACCTGCAGCGGTACTATTGGGCTTGCCATCTGTCTAGGATTGTGGATTGGAACAATAACCATCTCACGAAGGATTGGGTGAGCCTTGAGGACTCTATGTGTCCCTCTCCCATACGCTTCCTTCCGTGGGTTAGCCCCACCTCTACTCCGGTACCCTGCATGAAACACCCCCTCAAGAACCCCACATTGCACATATTCCGTCTGCTTTGTAAAACAATGGGCATATCTTCCAGACCTGGCCCAATGGTACCTATCTGCTATAATCCAGACTTCACTACCGGCCAAGCATGTCTGGTTCCACACGACCCTTTGACTGACGTTCTGTGTAGGGCGACTCATTTTTTTAGGAGAGGTTCACTATTCACGCACGCAGACTTGTCCCGGAGATACCCCACACTGAAAATCCCATTCTTTAATTACCTACAAATAAGAACATTTCTACTACACACGAATGATCTAACAGCGTGGCATAGGGATCTCACTCCCTTTGAAGCTCTCTGCAATTATACGGAGGCTCAACGACACCTAATATCGATACTCTACTCCCTCCTCTCGACACGACGGCCATCGAGGGTCGTGCAACTTTGTGATTGCTGGGAAGAAGATCTCTCCCTTTCACTCTCTGGAGAGGACTGGGGCAGGATCTTCACACACCTGCACAAGGGTTCCATGAATGTATATGTGCAAGCAAATGGCTTTAAAATTTTCTCCAAATGGTACAGGACCCCGGACATTCTGCACAAATTCTCGACGGACATCTCCCCTATGTGTTGGAGATGCCACCAACAAAAGGGCTCTCTGCTACACATCTGGTGGGAATGCCCTCTTATACAACCTTTCTGGCAAGAGATTCACCCTCTTATTGGCCAAATCACCACATACTCCCCAGATTTTTCCCCAGCGCAATATCTCCTTCACCACACCTCCATTCCCCAAAAGGCGTACAACCAATCGCTGACCCTTCACCTTATTAATGCGACGAAGATGTGCATTCCCTGCCGCTGGCTCTCCCCCTGTCCCCCCACTATCGCAGACTGGCTTCGTAGAGTGAGAGAAAAGGGTTTGTTGTATGGGCGCTTCCGTGGAATACAGCAGGCTTTAGGTGAGACACTGCACTTCGGCAGCACTGGAGAGGAGAAGCTGCTCTGAAAGTGATAAAGATAAAAAGACAAGGCGCCTCTAAGTGCAGTAGGCTCTGAGTATTTATTAGGTTAAAAGCATAAAAGCACTCACATTTGGTAAGTATGACATGGGCATAGCAAAGATCTGTCTGGAGTCTTCCTATCCGCTGAGCTGAGTGGTTGCAATGGGGACATCCGGTGACCCGCTTCCTGTAGATGCGTCCTTTCGTCTGTGTCTCAGCCTGGTCGGCATGAGATTTCCTGAAGGCAGGGTGTGGACGCAGCGGCTGGTGTCCAATAGATCGGGTGGTGGGCGGTTACATGTTTCGGAGCTCAGCTCCTTCGTCAGACCTCCTGAGGCTGAGACACAGACGAAAAGACACATCTACAGGAAGCGGGTCACCGGATGTCCCCATTGCAACCACTCAGCACAGCGGATAGGAAGACTCCAGACAGATCTTTGCTATGCCCATGTCATACTTACCAAATGTGAGTGCTTTTATGCTTTTAACCTAATAAATACTCAGAACCTACTGCACTTAGAGGCGCCTTGTCTTTTTATCTTTCTGGCTTCGTATAGTGGGCAAGGTGGCGAAGATGGAAGACTTGACTCATCAACCCGACGATTCTCCTACCAAATTTTACACCACTTGGGCCACATGGCTTCACTTTTCTTACTCTGCTGACTATCGTAGATTGTTGGATACAACAGGTTAACAGGCTACGTCTCTTCTTTTTTTTGGTTTCACTGCTGCATGTCCCCCTCCACCCATACTCTCTCCTCTCCCTCCCCCCCTTTTTTTTTTCTTTCCCCTTTCCTTTGGATGTTCCCCCCTCATCTCTCTCTTCGTCTCTGCCTTCTTTTCCTCTCTTTTTCCGATTTTCCCTCTCCTGCGTCCCTTCTTTCCATGTTGAGCTACGGTAACCCTGCCACCATGTAGACCAGGTACAGCACACTTAGCTGCTACTCTCTAGCCCCTTCCTGTCTGTGTTTAAGCACATTCCCCCCTGATCCCTTTGCCACCTGCATGGTTCTTCCTTATCTCCCTCTAATGTACGTTTCGGGGGTTCGGGCACAGTGTAATCCCCTTTGGGGGTGTCCGATTCCCTGGACGTATATCCGAGAGTCACCTTTGCCTCTCCTCCACAGACCAATCCCACACTCATTATGGTTTGGGGGGCCAACTGGGTTAATCTTTTGGGTGTCCTCACTTTTCTGGTCTAGCATACTATTGGTACTCAAACGTTGCTCATGTAGTACATATCGTACTACTCCTGCTTTATTTTCATTGAACATCAAGGGTACATTTTTTAATGTTGATGTTACCAATGCTTGTTTTTATTATACTTTGTCTTTCTGCATTTACTGTACTTTTCTTTTTATGCATACAAAATGTTTTATATAAAATGTTAATTAAAAAAAAAAATGAATAAGACATAAAGGACTTCAGTGGTTCCAACCAAAATGTATTAAGAAAGGGTATTTCTAAATACCTATCATTCTTGATGAGGCATCAAACCATGTATGGTCACCCTATGATATTGTCAGGAAGGACCATAAAAACAAATGAATGATTTGTAGATGAGCGCTCCCCAAGACAAGGAAACTGCAGCAGTTCTATTAGCAGTTCTATTAGCCAGTGCTGTCTGATCTACAGTTGTCCCTGCATCTGTTCCTATGTTGACTTCTGTTATTGTCCCAGCATGCTCTGATCCTGCTTGAACGCTACCTGCCCGGACCTTGGCCTGTCTCTGGATTTGCTCTGCCTCCTGCTCATCTGCCTGATTTCACATTGATGACTTCTGCCTGTATCCTGACCATTCTCTGCCTGTCTTTTATGACTTTATCTGACCGTCTGTTGCTGACCTGGCTCGTCTGACTTTGTATCAAGTTATCCACCTGTCCTGCTCTGTATGCAACCTGGTCCCTGCTGGTCCTTTACCTGCTGACTGCTGCCAGTTCTTCTGCACCTGCCAGCTGCCTGTCCAGCACCTGCCATCTGCTGTTCCAGTGATCTGACCCGTCTCTGGTGACATACCTGCTACCCGCTGCCGCGGCTGATGGAGCGTCTTACAGGAACTCATAGCTCGTCGCGCTCTCACGCCCACTGTCACAACATCAGTGGTCCTAGAGCTGGGGCTGTACGAGAGGCTCCCTCTACACGTCAGGCACTGCCACAAGGTACATGACAGATATTGTTGATGAAGGAAAACAAGAGTTACATGGCCCCTTAGCTAATCATATACAAGCTTATCCTTACTCTTCCAAGCTCTGACACAGCCTACATACTCCAATACAGCCACCCCCTGCAGTAAAGTGTAGAAGAGGCAACCTACTAATTACCGTAAGCATGTAAAGAGTGATAGGACAACAGCATAACATGGTTTTTTTTTTTTTTTTCAATCAGGAGGGTGAAGAAGGTGGAGATTCTGCGCCTGACTAACCATTGTGTATTGGTTGGGATTCACTTTTCCAATGTAGTTGATGGTTACTTGATCTAGTGGATAGGTTTGGAAAGAAGAACTGAGCCAAAGCATTTACCAAGTTAAATCTTGAATAGTCAAATTGCCAAACAATATGAGTACAATACACCAAATCAAAGTGTATCAAAATCCATGAACAAAAATGTAATATATTACAGCTTACCTTTCCTTAGATGTGCTGGTGGTATTAGTTTTCTTTTATGAGGCTATCCACATTTTATGCAGAAAAATACTTTGCCAGAGTTCCAACACTTCCTGTTCACTGGATTGATATCTCAAACAGCATTATCAGCTTTCCCAACTACCTTCTGTGAACTACAAAGCAACACCCCTTTATGTAATAAAGATGAAGGGGATGAGAGGGTGTTTGTAGTCTGAATCAGGGACCAGCCTAGGATGACAATAGTCCTCCATAGATACAGTAGCATGAATAAACATTGTTATCCTAGAACAGAAAATGTGTTACTGCTACAATCACCAGGTAAAATAATAGAAAAAAGCATGAAAAAAAAATGAAGGCAACCACCTCATCTAAGGACTAGTAAGCTGCACTATATTACTATTATTGGTTTTGGTTTTAAATATCTTTAAAAACCATAAAACAAGTTAATGGTACTCCTAGTACATGGCAGCGAAGGAAACAGTAAAAATGTTCTCCATTGCTATTACTCAGAATGGGTACAGCTACTGTTTTAATCATTCATACTAGGACAAAAATTATTATCTAAGGTTTTTGAGCTGTAATCGCAGCCAAGAATGTCCTGAGTCAGAAAAATGCACATTAATAAATTGGCATGTTTATTAAAATGGGAAGAAAATGCTTGCTGTACAGTTTCAATCCAGTAACCTCAGGATAGTTGGTTTCACAACATGAATAAAGTAAAATGTTAGGAGCAGTCTATTTTAAGACAAGCTTGTATTTTCCTCACGGTTTAATAGATGTTGCTGAAACTGGCTGGATGCTGTTTGAACGGTGTTGCTTAGCAACAGACACTGTACATCAAAAATCTAGAAGATATCTTTAATTCACATACAAGTATTTCCATTGTCAGCATTTTCCTTTTAACAGCTAACTTATGTGCATTTCTTTCTTTCTTAAAAAGGGCGTTAACTGATACAAACATGACATTCTAGGTCAATTTTAAACATATTGTAATTTAGAAATGTATTATTGCATTGTTGTGGTCTGCCCTTCAAAATCTTACTTTTGACTTTGTCTATTCCACATATTTTAGTCTTCCTCTTTTTTTTTCCTATACATAATCATTGTTTTATTTAAAATACTTTTATTTCCTCTGTTAATGCAATGTGTTATACTCAATCAAAAGAAATCTGGAATTTTCTGCAACACTTCACCCTTATTGATGAGGTCCTGAGTAAGTGCTAGTGCGAAACGTGTCAACTTTTACTGTACCCCGCACTGTCAGTGATGTTTTTTGCATGAAAGGTCAATAAAGGTGAAGTGTTGCAGCAAATTCTGGATTTCTTTGGAATGTGTATCTGCACATGAGCTGTGTTAGCACCTTCACCTAAATCCCGGCTATACTGTGAATGGATGGCTAATGTGCTCACCTGAAGCAGCTCTTTCTTCAGTGGTGCATTGTGTTATAATGTATTAGTAGGAAGTTAAGAGCAGTTCTTAGTAGGTCTTTGTATTGAGAAAATCCACAGTATTCTGGAGGAAGCACAGGGTAAGATGCCTATCTGGCTGTGGGTGATTGTCTGTGGGGTAGTCAGTTGTCAGAATCAGGTTTAAGCTTCAGGGGTTGGCTGGAGCTTTTTACTTCTTCTGTGCATGCTTCCACTGCAAAAGCTTCTGGTACTTCATCTGTTGCTGTTCCTTCAGTTTACCTTGGTTCATCCTACTTGACTGCCCCATCAGGCGCCTCTGCTGTGGCAGTCTTTGCGGTCTAGAACACCCCTCTGACATCTGGTGCACTCAGCAAACATCCGGGCGACCGTAGCAGCATCACTGACCTGAGAGCCATCCGGGGCAGCCAAGGAAATCACAAAGGGGGGAGCGAGCGTCCAAATGCGCCAGATAGGCCAGCAGCCTACCCGGGCGCTCCCCTTGCTCAAATATACGCTGCTTGGCAAAAAACAGTTTTTGTCAGGCCCTCTCATAACTAAGCTGCTCCGCCACCCGCGTCTGCAAACGAAGCCTATCAAGAGCCTCCGGGGACGGCGCACGGGCGTATTGATCCTCCAAAGAGGTCAACTCCCCCAGCACCTGCGTAAAGGAGGCTCGGGACTGCCTTTTAAATTTAGAAATGCAGTCGGACAAATGTTAACGAGCATGCGACCTGAACGCATCCCACACCGTTAGAGAATCTGAGGTACCGTCATTCGTCACAAAGAAAGAATCCCACTCCGCATCCATGGCCGCCGAATCCGGGAGCACGGTGAGCCAGAACGGATTGAGACGCCAATTACCGCGCGGAGGCCTCGACAATACATCGAGGACCACCCAGTAAGGGGAGTGATCCGACAGGATGCGAGGACAGAAACCCACTGCACGTAATTGAGGAGTGAGCTGGGCAGATACAAAGACATAATCTATGCGGGACATAGTAGCATGTGATGCGGAGAAGCAGGAATAAGCCCTCCGTTCCGGGTACAAGTGGCGCCACGTGTCAATCAGGGAAAATTGAGCCATAACCCGACCGAATCGAGTCAGTCCGCCCGAGCAAGGCACGGAGGGATCTGAGCCAACCCTGTCCATGGCGGGAACAATCGTCATGTTGAAATCCCCCAACCACACAGCGGGTATCGAGGGGTGTCGGGCCAAATAGTCTAGACCCGGCGCCAACCTTGCACCAGTGAACGGGGGAGGTACATAATAGGCCAACAACAAAATAGGGTAGCACAAGGAAATACATAGCGACCCTGCGGGTCGGTCTCCACCGAGTAAATGGCAAAGGGGAGGGATTTGGCCACCAAAATCGAAACACCACAGGAATGTGAACTATACGTAGCATAGTACGCCCCCCCCACCCAAGGTTTCCTGAGGGCACGGACCAGGGAGCCTGTGGCATGTGTTTCAACCAACACTATAATATCAGCAGTTTGGGCCTTTAGAAAAGTGAAAAGGGCGGTGCGTTTAACTTTGTCCCTAGCGCCACGGACGTTCCAAAGTAACAGCTTCAGGGGAGCCATGGCAAAAGGGAAAAAATCGTATCACAGGGGAAATAAGCATCAGTGGAGACCAAGCCTGCAGAACCATACAGCAGGTGAATAGTCCATATAACAGTGAAAAAATCCCCCCAATAAAGGCATATAGGAAATACAAAAGCAGCTCCAAAAAACATAGGAAACAAATATAGCAGCAAAAGAAAAATAGCGTTTGCAGTACACAAAAAAGAAAAACCCACAGAAAATAAAACCCCAACCCACCCAGCTCTGCACTGACCCCAACTTGTGCGAGCATACATCCCAAAACAAACTGTTGCATAAACATGACAAAAATTGCACCAGTCATGGCAGAGCGGCCTAACAACCGAACTCGACCACAGCTGGGGTACCAAGCATGAAAGAACACATAATAGAACCAGTAAAAACAGCATGGTTGTCATGTAATGGGGGGACAACCTATCTCTGAAGGTCAAAAAGAGCATATGTGACGCAACCGGCAATCAACTCCCAGGGGACAGAACATCCAGGAGCCGATCAGGTGAGAGAGGGGAGCCGCACGGCAGTCTGAAGGAGTTCCATCAAAGCCTGAGTACGAAAAAACAAAACGGGAAAATTGTCCACCCAGAACCGGTCCAATAGAAAAATGTCAGTAGGCAGTAGGATCAAAGCAGCAGAACACAAGGGGAAGAAGGGGAAGCCAGGGCACATAGAAAGGCCATATGAGGCCAAGTACACAGGCTCCCAACGTTAAAGGGCCAGTTCATCCAGGGGCCAGCTACAAGCGAACACAGGCTTGGCAGAGCAGAAAAAAGGGCACACTTGGAGTACTCACACCCTAGGCAGGTCTCGGTCTGTCCAGCCACATCATAGCCTCATCCGGATCTTCAAAAAAATGTACCCTGTCCTCACCAACCACACGGAGCCGGGCCGGGAACAACATAGCGTATTTCAGATTGCACGCACGCAATTTCTGTTTGACATCAGTAAACTTGCCCCCGGGCCTCTGGACCTCCACGTAGAAATCAGGGAAGGCAAGTACCTGGGTGTTGAGGTGAGGGATATTCCCCTTGTCACGAGCCAGACGGAGAATAGCATCCCGGTCCCTGTAGTTGAGAAACTTGGCAATGAGTACACGAGAAGGCGCCCCAGGGGGAGGTGGTTTGGCAGGCACCCGATGAGCTCGCTCCACCACGAAGGACTGGGAGAAGGGCTCACGGCCGTAGGTAGTGACAAGCAGGTTCTCTAAAAAGACAGCTGGAGAAGCACCCTCAGCACCTTCTGGAAGGCCGACAAACCGCAAGTTATTGCGGCGCAGCCGGTTCTCCAGATCGTCTTGCTTTGCGAGGAGCTGGGCAATATGGCGCTCGGCCTGATCGGAGGATGCCTGTAAGGAGGGAACCGCGTCCTCCACATGTCCCAAGCGGTGTTCGGTCTCGGACACCCGGTCCCACAGCCGCTGCAGATCCTGGCGAATAAGGGACACATCTACCTTCACCTCCTCGATCTTAGCGGTCAGCGTCACCTGGCAGTTTGAGATGGCATCCAGGACCTGAGCAAGCGTGGCGGCGGAAACATCCGGCGGTTCGGGCTGGCCGGTGCCATCTTCCGACGGAGCTCCCTTGGCCGAGTGCCAAAATTTCTCCAGCTTCGCGGTCACCTCTTACTTTTTACTCGGGTGAGACATACTGCCACCAACTCCAGGAGGGGACCAGGGCCAAGGGAAGGTAAGAACCGGGTCTAGTAATGGTCAGGATCACGGAGACAGGATGATGCCGGCTGAGCTCTCAGTCGGTGCGTCCTACTCCATCGTGCTTCAGGCCACGCCCCCATCTGGTGCACTCATACTTGTGCATTTATTTCTTCCAGTGACCCGTGCATGTAAGTCATCACAGAAACAGAAAAAAGTGATGGCAGAAAAACACCAAGTGGTCCATTGAGTCTGCCCCATCCTTGATGGCAAGCATTTTTGCAACTTCTGATTAGTCGTCTTCTGATTAAAAGAACATCAAATTCCTCATTCTGGTTGCCTATTTTAATGTTTAATTGGCTCATGAATGTGACTGCGTTAGCTGCTATGGATTGTCATAGCTTCTCACTCCCATTGATCTGACCTTGTTTGAGCTTTGGTTGCCCTGACCTTGCTGTGATGTCTTACCCTAACTCTTGTCTATGTTTTGGGGTTGATGCTTGGCTACAGTTACCTTTGGCTGTGACTTCTGTCACAAGCTTTTGATTGTGCCCCTGTCTCTCCCACTATTACTAGGTGTGTAGTGTAGGTTTTTAATAGTTACTGACAAGAAACTTAGTAATAGTTTTTATGTTATCAATTATGTTGTTGTATAACTAATTACTTCTGTCTATCTACAACATGTCTATGTATATTATGTATACTGTGATATATAATCTCACTTTCCCCATTCTGGTAATATGGCTCAAACTAGTTTTAACAAAGATGGACCGTAGTTTCAATTAATTTCAAATGAAGGTATGCGCTCCCCTGGATTGGAATTATGCTGTATTTTATCTATTTTATCAGTTGTAATACATCTTAAAACCAAGCTAAGTAAATTCCCTTTATTATTATACTTTTAAGTTGTCTGAAATTATTGCACTACATCAACATATTTGAAAGGTTAAACCTAGGAACTTGAAAGTAATAACCGTTAAGCCTTTATTACAATTGTTGATGCCTCTTTGTGTTGATCCTTACTTGAACGTTTGCTAGTCTCAGTGTTTATCCCTTGGAGTTTTAAGGATTTTTGTGTTCATGTAAGCTTGCTCTGTCACCTGTTAGTCCTAATTTATTTCCAGATGGAGAATGCCTGCTGTACCGAGACTGGTATATAAATCGTGAGGTAAATTGAGTACTAGACCATGCATCTAAAATCCGAAAAAAAGATGGCTGCTGTGGGTGTAGTGGGCTCAAGCATTGGTTATTGTGTGTGAGGTAATATTTCCTGAACATGTGTTTAAATGAAAGTGAATGATTCACCATTAGTCAGTGGCTTACCTAGAGCATTTGGCACCCGGGGCGGATCCTATATCCGGCACCCCCCCACCTTCAAATGTAAAAACACCCACAAAAATTTGTAATGTTTTCAAGAATATTTATTACACACATTTCACAGCCCCCCATCGCAGTGCCCCTTGCAGTCTGCCCCCCGTCTCTCAAATCACAGTTCCCCCTTTTGCACTTTCTGCCTCCCCTGCACAGTCCTACCTTTGGCATTAACAGAAAGCTAATACTATTAGCAATGTGTTTAAGTTTGAGTAAGAGATAGGAGGCATGCTAAAGGAGATGGTCAGAGACTGCGGACATGGTACAGGAGATGGTCAGAGACTGCAAACATGATACAAGAGATGGTCAGAGACTACAGACCTGATACAAGAGATGGTCAGAGACTGGGGACATGATACAAGAGATGGTCAGAGACTACGGACGTGATACAAGAGATGGTCAGAGACTGCAGACATGATACAAGAGATGGTCAGAGACTACAGACATGATACAGGAGATAATCAGAGACTGAGGACATGATACAGGAGATGGTCAGAGACTGAGGACATGATACAGGAGATGGTCAGAGACTGCAGACATGATACAAGAGATGGTCAGAGACTACAGACACGATACAGGAGATAGTCAGAGACTGAGGACATGATACAGGAGATGGTCAGAGACTGAGGACATGATACAGGAGATGGTCAGAGACTGAGGACATGATACAGGAGATGGTCAGGGATTGCAGACATTGTACAGGAGATGGTCAGAGACTGCAAACATAGTACAGGAGATGGTTAGAGACTGCAGACATAGTACAAGAGATGGTCAGAGACTGCAGACATGATAGAAGAACACTAGGGGGGCCGGAGAGCACAGGGAAAGCAGAGAGCACTGGAGGAGCTGAAGGGCAGGGGGGGGAGACTGGAGAGAATTAAGGGGGGTTTGGAAAGCATTGCAGGGGGGTTGGAAGGCGCAGGGTGTGGAGAGCACTGGGGGGGGGGTGGGCAGGGAAAACCAGGGGGATGGAGAGCATGGAGGGAGGGGGGGAACTGGAGAGCACTGGGGGGGGGGTTGGAAATCACTTAGGGGGGAGCCAGGGAGCACGGGTTGGTGGAGAGCACTGGGGGAGCCAGAGAGCATAGGGGGAGATGATGAAAAGCACCGGGGGGGCTAAGGAGCATGGGGGGGCTAAAGAGCAGGGGGGTTAAGAGCAGGGGGGTTAAGAGCACTGGGGGAGGGTTAAGAGCACTGGGGGGGCTAAGACCACTGCAGGGGCTAAGAGCACTGGGGGGGCTAAGAGCACTGGGGGGCTAAGAGCAGGGGGGAGGTTAAGAGCAGAGGGCCAGTAAAATAAGTTGTATAGGAGGGGGATGAGGCAGCTGCATTTAGAGAAATTGATATTTCCATATCTCTCCTGCAGCCGCTGAATGCCTGCAGGAGGGAGAGGAGGAGAATCAGGCATCCAGCGGCAGCAAGAGGAATATGGAAACATCAATTCCTCTATATGCAGCCGCCTCATCCCCCTCCTATTCAGCACACACGAGGCTTCACAGCACTGCAGGCACTTACCTTCTTCCTGCCGCCGACGCCCCCTCCCCCCCCCCCTGTGAGCAGCACGGACTGAAGGAGCTGCCACATCTGCAGCTGCCTTCACACAGAGATGTGGGTTGGGCTGGCCGCGCCGGGCAGGACTTTGGCCTGACACCCCCCCAATGAGCCGCCCCCCCCCCCTGTTTGTACGCCACTGCCACTAGTCAGTGTTTGGTGAAAGTCACATTCACTGCTTTATAAATATGCCATTTAGTGCCGGTTCACACTGATGCGGCTGCGGCGATTGCATGTAATGTCGAAGCGCACTGCTTCTTCATTACATGCGATCGGCTGTGCAGTGCGAGTTTAGCCATACACTTTGTATGGCTAAATTCGCACCGCACCCGCAGCAAAGACGCACAGGACCCTTTTTTGCAGCCGCATCAGGATCGGATCGCACAGCGGTTCACACTTGTGCGATCCGATCCTGTGCGAACTGCAAGATCGCACTGCGATATGCGATCAAACTGGGGGTGTCGTTAAGATTACATTGACACCCCCAGCGTATTGCATATGGCAGTGTGAACTGCTGGGGGTGCGTTTGCGATGCGGGAACAGGCTGCGAATTCGCAGCCTTCCCGCATCGCATAAGTGTGAACCGGGGCTTAGAGTCTAAATTGAAGTAGAACTAAAGTTTGAAGATACTTATCTACACTTGAATGACACAGAATTGACATCTTCTCTCTGTCCTCTTCTGAGTTCTAGGTTTTTGCCCGGGAGTTGAGTTATTCCAGTACCAGGTGTGACCCATGGTTTGTGTGGTGTGCCACTCAGGCTAAATCACTATGGGGAGTTGCATGACCAAGCTCCGGGGGGCAGAGTGAAACACATTGGAGACATGGCCTGGTGGGAGCCCAGGCTGAGATTGTCTACCTCATACCAGGACTCCATAGATGTGTGGCACCAAGGATATTTCCTCTCTTCATTCCAGTATCAAGGTTTGTTTCAATACGTTGTTTCATTGCATGTCTCTTGACTCTATCTAATTGCCATTTTTAACTTTAGTTCCACCTGAACATCTAAGGTTTTTTATGTATTTTATTATATAGAGAAGAGCAGTAAATTTAAGCAACTAAGACAGACCGATTCATCATACCAATATCAATTATTCTGAGTGGGATGCTCATTTACCTTATCACCCATTAGGAACCTGTGTGTTTTTGCTATGTTAATTACAATTATTTCAGAGGTTTTTGTTAAAAAAAAATATACAGTATATACAGTATATCACACAAAGAAATATGCTGGCCATAGCATGAAAATCATGAACACAGGGATAGCCAGCATTTGCTATGTGTGACAGGTACCATTCTCTAAGGCCATGAAGCATGCAAGGTCAAGTTTCCAAAGAGGGGCTTGTTTCATCATCCAGTCTTCCTCCCTCAATATTATTAAAGTGAGATATGGTGCTAACTTGCCATTTGTGATGAGTACTGCATAGTGAAGGGTTTTGATTGACAGCTTGCAGTGATCACTCAGAATTCAGTGGGTAGTACATGACACATTACTGCTCCAAGCTGGGGAATCCTTTTAAAGCCCTTGGTTACGGAATGGTGCTCTGAAGGTCTGGCGCGGTATGCCGGACCTTCAGAGGTCTTACGTCATTGACGTCACCAGCTGCATCCTGGGTGAATATCTCCTAAATGGTTGCACGTTTAGGAGATATTAATTTTACCTACAGGTAAGCTCTATTTTAGGCTTACCTGTGGGTAAAAAATCACAAAGCAAACTGCTGCTTTAACAAATACTTGTCCTCATACATTCCACTGCAGGCTTTCAGGGTCATAGAATGAGCACTTGGTGACAAAGAAAGAAACAGACGCACGCTATGTCAATTTGATGCCAACTGAAGGTTCTCTGCCTTAGAGTAGAGCCAAGGTTTATTTATAGTCAGAGAACAAAAAAGGGGGTTACAGGGGAGTGGCGTCAACACCACCAATAACAGACATGTATACTTTTAAAAATACAATAGAAAAGGGGAGTACATGTTTATGGACAAACACAGCAATGTGCAGTGACTCTAACTGCCAAGTGAACAAAGCAACATGGCTGCCACATGGATTCTCATGGACTCGGCCACGCTAATTCACAAGCATGCATTCTCATCATAACCTGTTAGAGTGGATCCTATATAATATAGTTCATAAAAATCATTAGTGATCATGCTATTGTTCCAGTGAATGGGACTTTACTATATCTGCAAAAGATAATGGCAGCAGTATTTCAATCACATTGATCAAATATGACAGAAAGATGCCAGCCATTAATCCTGGTAAAAGGGCAGATATTATTAAAACGATAAGAATTCCACATCATAAACATCTCCACAGTGAATACCGGGGCCCCGGCAGGCTGATATACATTTGTGCTGTGGAGCTCTCCTTGCATTGTCATAGATCCAGACCGTCACCACCGATAGGGATGATCAGGCTAAAAGTGGCATGCAGTTTCCATTTAATGGAAGGTTTCCACAATTATAGGTCTTTCCTCAAGACCAGTTAAAGCAATATTCACTGTGCATAGCGATTACCGGTAAACTGACACTGGGAGACATAATGGCAATTTTACTAAAAATACATCATAAAGAAATGTCCACATAAATATTAATAATAACTTTCCACAACAGGGACAAAGAAAAGGAAGGAGACACATTAGATGGGCATCCCAGTACTTCAATGTCTGGTTATAGTTTGTCCAGATTATATCACTGGTTCTGGTAAGAATAAGTACTGACTCTGGAAGTACTGCACAGCTACACTGCTTTTTCTTTTTTCTATAAATTTTATTTATGTGCAAACATACAAAAATGTATTTAAAAAATTTGCAATAAGAGAGTATCTCCTAACTTTTTTTTACATATGTGATTGTGTTTCACATTAATGCTTTTTGGACAATTTTTTAACAACACAAATATTTATTAATTTTATTCAGCCCTCTAGCACTTGTTTGTATGAATTATTATATTTAATCTAATTTAGATTTAATCAATTAATAATTTAATTATTTATTTATTTCATTATTTTTGATATCAAGCACATTTTAAAGAGTGGTTTCTCAGATTAACCGTTCAGATTCGCTGGTCGGCTTCTCTGATAATTTACCAGTGCAGGCTTATGCTCATGCTCGTGCACATTGCACACGTGCTAATATTTACAGTATAAGCGAAGGAGCAATGTCACTTCTGCATTATCAGTTCATTTCACACATATATGCGCACACACATGCACATACCAGTTAGAGATTGGCGCCCAGTGGCCTATTTATACTGCTCTATTACTGTGAGCAGTTGCTGAATGGTCTTCAGTTTGTTCCTGTGTTTCTGAGACCTGATCTGTTGTTTCTGCTTACCAGTGTATGACCCGGCTTGCCTTTGGACTTTGCCTCTGCCTGTGCTCCAGCTCTGTTACCTACTACTCTGACCTTGGCTTGCTTAACGGACCTGATCTGCCTGCTGACCTTGTACCGCATTGCCCAGCAGTTACGATCTTGGCCTATCTTCTGGACTTGCTTGCTTGCTGATTTGGTACCTCACTGCTCGGTTGCCGCTGACTGCTGCTTGTCTCCCGATTCTACTCCCATCCCATGCTCTGGTACCAAGCTGCTACTGCATCCAGTTCCGAGGATTGTGACTACCAGCTCTACCCACCTACATAGTGAACATCACCAGCTAGCTGCTACGGCACTCGTGCCACTCCTTGCCTTTTCACTCTGTTTCCACCTTCAGGAGTGTTAAGCAGGAGGAGCAAGAGAGGCCTCCACAACATTCCAGTCTTCACCAGGTACGTGATATGTAATTTCCCTAATATACTGTTGTACCTTTTGCCACATAACCCTGAAGGCGCCCGCTCTCGTCTGCACAGCTACACTGCTAACATTACATCACGCTGTTAAAATTGCAACATTACATCACACTGGCAACAGACGTTACAGTTAGAACATTACATTTCTCTGCTAATATTGTATAAATTTGATAGCTGTTTTAATTGCTCTTGTTCCTGGATATATTAGGGCATCACTGTATGGTTACTGTAGTGACATTCTGCAGAGGACACAATGTAATCTAGTACTCTCCCCATGTGTAAGAAAGTGTGTGTAAGAGAATCATTATGCTCTTAGAATGCTATGAGACAACTGTAGGAAATAAATGATCTGTGATTAGCACAAAGGCATGCAGTTGATCTATCCCAAAAATCAAACAAGTGAAGTGTGTGAGAGCAGAGACTACAGAAAGGTCAGGCAGAATGAAAAAGAAAAATGGTCTTTGGGTACTGCAGATATGAAAGGTCACAAATTACTTGCCCCTGTATATGAATCGTCAAATGCAAGGTCCATCCTTGTCCCTGATTAATTACAATCTACGAAAAATATGATACAAAAATATAATGCAGCACAGCTAAAAGTCTTAAATGATTCCCCAGTGATGGAAAAATCCTTAAATATGTATGTTTGGCCAACTACCAGTGAATTACAGATATCACAACCTTCTCTTCAACTGATCACTCACATGTCACATTCATAACACCCAGTGAACCATATGCGCTCACCTCCTAGGTTAGACCTTAATCAATAGTCAAGGTCAAAAATACTTTTTCCTCTCTAGGGCTATACTCCGAATGGCTCCTGGCTCCCAGTAACAATCACAGGCACCGACACTTGGACTGGAGCTTCTGTTTGACCTCCTCTTCTCCATGTGACATATACTCATGCAAAAGGAATAAAACCAATAGTGATGTCCATATGTTTTAAAACAATTTATTAAAATCTAAAATGCGACACTTACAAACAGATGCACACTCAGTGCCATGTTCTGCGCACAGTATAAAAGTAAACTGCCTTCTCACCACAGGGTCTTCACCACACTGCCCAGTGGTGGTATCAAATGTGCTGACTTGACTTCATTCCTATACACGTACACCTCCAAGGCTTCCTTAATAGGAAGGGGGCAGACCAGCACAACCCCTTTTTAGAAAATACTGGCCAGCTCTGAGCTCCACAGAAATCAAGGCCAGACCAGAAGAGATGTTGCAGGTGACCCAACCTACCCTGAAGTGAGGTCCTCCTCGGTCTTGTGTCCCCAAATGGGGAAAAATACAGAGAACATTCTGGCAAGGCCACTCCAAACCAGGCAGGGAAACTAAAAGAATAACAGGCAACCACTTGGCTTCAATCAGTTCCCCAGCGACATCAGAAACACATAAATGCAACTTCCATATATGTAAAACCGGCCAGCCCTGGGCTCCACAACGGCCCAGGACAGACAGAAAATGACATCACAGATGACCCAATCAACTCAGAAGTGACATTATCAGTGGCCATCTTGTCCCTCTGTTCCCATTCGGAACAAACAAGGAATTCTCCAGATGGTGAAAATACTATATACTAATATATCGATCAGCTCACCTGCATACACAAACTGTACACATATATACACATCTGTTATTCACAATTAATATACAAAGGCAAGACTAGTATCTAATAAAATATTAAAAAAACATAATAAATTAATTCATACATATCTATTATGAGCTTATTCATTTTAAAATTTCCTGTCTGTGCTGGGCCGTTGTGGAGCCCAGGGCTGGCCGGTTTTATATATATGGAAGTTGCATTTATGTGTTTCTGAAGTCGCTGGGGAGCTGATTGAAGCCAGATGGTTGCCTGTTATGTTTACAGCTTTCCCACCTGGTTTGGAGTGGCCTTGCCAGAATGTTCTCTGTATTTTTTCCCTTTGGGGACACAGGGGGGCTGATGGCCAAGTATGACCTCAATTCCAGGTCAATCAGGTCACCTGCAACATCACTTTTGGTTTGGCCTTGATTGCTGTGGAGCTCAGAGCAGGCCAGTATTTTTAATAAAGAGGTTGCGCTGGCCTGCCCTCGTCCTACTTAGGAAGCCTTGGTGGTGCAATACGTATAAGAACAAAGTCAGGTCAGCAAGTTTGATGCCAATACTGGATGGTGTGGAGACCCTGCAGTGAGAAGGCACTGAGAGTGCATCTGTAACGGATCAACTGGCACCCTGACTGAGTACCTCTGTTGACGGATGCTCCTAGTGCTTCCCGAGGGCTTCAAGCACTCCACCAGACACCATAACCACCGCAGACCCCACAAACCGCCGCAGCTTGGTTGGGGTCTCGCCATCTCCTACCCACCCTGGACCTACGACAAGGCTCCAGGTTCCAGTGGGTGAACCTCTCTTTCCCCAGAGAGTGAAGCAGGAACAGGAACAAGCTCTTACAAGAGCTTAGTGATTATCCAAGGGAGTATGAAGAGTATAGCAATCCCTTGTAGCAGATTCCCCCAATAAGAGACAGGACTCTAGATTGAGGGTGACGCTCTTTTATACAGTTTTCCCCCACCAGGTTACCACCCAGGTGGACCTTGTGGGGCACAGGACATTAAATTTACAATCCAATAAAAACAGAGTTTTACACTCAGTCACTCCCATACAGTGTACACAATCCCTCCCCTCTGCCTGATTACATTATCATATGCAGATGAAATTGCATACAGAAACAGAATTAACCTGAACTAATTATCTAGCCATCTGGACAGAACAATGTGAGGTCATTAACATTTAACAATGGGACAGGCAGACTTAACACAATGCACATCCCACCTCAAAACAGACAATAGGACAAGACTGCCAATGACAGTCTGTCCGTCTCCTACATTGCAGTACATGGAATACACATCTACGTATTTCTATGATTATTTAGGTGTCACAGACTTCATGGCAACAGGCTACAGGTCTCACAGTGTAAATCTTCATAGTTCTTGAGAGATATTGTTGATAAAAATGGATTTTTGTAAAATCTTACCGTAAAATCCTTTTCTCTTAGCTCATTGACAGACGTAGTCCTCGGTGATACAGCACCTTCGGGTTATGTTGCCTCCACAGGAGTAGGACTAGACAGGAAATAAAATGCTCTGGCCACACCCTAGGGGCAGTCCCCGAGGGTATATCCTCTCTCTCTCTGCCACAGCAAATCAGTTATGTCACAAAAGCAGTGTTTAGAGAATTTAACCCAACCCAACTCAAAAACAGAGGGGCGGGTACTACGTCTGTCAATGAGCTAAGAGAAAAGGATTTTACGGTAAGATTTTACAAAAATCCATTTTTCTCTATCGCTCATTGACAGACGTAGTCCTCGGTGATACAGCACCTTCGGGACGTCCCAGAGCAGTATCACAAATGAGGGGTGGGAAAATGGAAATCAAATCCAAATCTAGAAGGCCCAACCGGTGCCAACTAGAAGTTTACAATGCTCATCCTTAATGATGAGACTCAACAAAAAAAAAAATTTTCAAACAGAAAAAAGCCTCGAGGTAGACCACCGGTCTCCTCAAATTGCGGCCTGCAAAACCTTGCGGCCAAACGAGGCATCCGCCGATGCCATCACATCAATTTTATAAAATTTTGTAAAGGTATGTACCGACGACCAGGTGGCCGCCTTACATACCTGGACCACTGACGCCTGATGGCGAAAAGCTCAGGAAGTACTGAGCGCTCGAGTGGAGTGCGCCCTAACAGGGAACGGAGGACTCTGACCCTTAATAGAATAAGCCTGTACCACCGTCTGTCTAATCCATTTGGCAATAGTCGCGGCAGATGCAGGCAACCCCTTTCTGGAGCCATCCGCGATCACAAAAAGTGAATCCGTCTTACGGAACGATTCCGTAGCCTTCAGGTATACCCTGATTGCCCGAACCACATCCAAGGAATGCAACGCATGTTCCCGATGATGATTGGGCTGAGGACACTAGGGTAGTACAATATCTTCATTCAGATGAAAATCTGAAACCACCTTAGGAAGAAAGGATGGCTTAGGATGGAGTACTACCTTATCCCTATGAATCACCAAGTATGGGGACTGGTATGATAAAGCAGCCAGTTCTGACACCCTGCGTGCAGAAGTGATAGCCACCAAGAAGGCCACCTTCTGGGATAAAGTAAGCAAGGGAATCTCCCTGATGTTTTCAAAAGGAGGTTTCTGTAGAACCGACAAAACCAAATTAAGATCCCAGGGCGGTAAGGGCGCGCGGACTGGTGGAGCCAGGTGCCGCACCCCCTGGATGAAATTCCGCACCAAGGACTTGGTAGCTAAAGGTTTCTGAAAGAAGATTGCTAATGCTGAAACTTGACCCTTGATGGTGCTCAACCCCTTTTTGCAAAAAGGCCAATATTCGAGTCACCGAATAGGTACGTGGAGGAAATCCTAAAGATTCGCACCACGCGATATAAGTCTTCCATGTGTGATAATAGACTCTGCTGGAAGTCGCTTTCCTTGCTTTAATAAGGGTAGGAATGACTGAAGCTGACAACCCTCTGTCCTTCAGTACTTGGGTCTCAATGGCCAGGCCATTAAAACCAGCGACTGTAAAGCACAATGGTAGATTGGTCCTCGAGACCGCAGATACTCCCTGAGACGCAGTTCCCACGGAATGTCCGCGACTAGCAAGTCCAAGTCGGCCAGGCCGGCTTGATGAGGCCAGCCTAGAATTTCTAGGACCACTGGCACTGACGGGATTTGAACCAGGCGTCCCTAGAGCTATCTGGCCCCGACCATCCGACAAAGTCTGGTCAATTTCTGTTCCCACACATTTATCCGACACCTGATTCCTATCAGGAACGGTGATCTCTCCTGGTTGAATCTCAGGGACCGAAGTCACCCGGCTAGAGGCTTCTTGGTCTGTCTGGTCAACCAGATCCGATTCCTGTGGGGAATTGAGACTATTCTTAGGAAAAGGTAAAGGAAAAGATCTATTCAGGGAACGGTGACTACCGCTCCCTGTAGTACTTAAATGTTGGAAGGGAAGAATCGCACCGGTAGTAGTAGTCAATGCTCGATCTAATGTCCTGAATACCGGTGAAAACGTCCCCCCACCCTCAACCCGGGTGGGGGCGCACCTTCAGGCTGTGTAATCCTTTGCTTCGGGTTTGGCTGAGTCGGTCCTCTGTTTGTCCGACCAGCCTTTCTTGAACCCTCCTGGAGGAGTCTTGCCTTTCCCGCTTGTTCCAGCCGGGCGTGCGAACCCTTTATGGGCGGTAAAGAAAGGTCCTCGCTTGTTGCGAGGTCCCTTAGCTTTAGCAGCCTGTGGCAAGAAAGTGCTCTTGCCCCCAGTGGCATCCTTAATAATTTCATCTAGGGTGGCCCCAAATAGGCGATTCCCCTGAAAGGGGAGATTCGTCAAGGTCTTTTTGGAACCTAGGTCAGCTGACCAGCATTTTAACCACAGCACACGTCTGAGGATTACCGCTGACATAGATGCATGCCCTAATAGGGGGGTAGCATCCAAGGCAGCGTCACAGACAAACTGTAGCCCTTGTATAATCTGTTCCATCAAATCAGATGTTCCCTGGGGGATATCTTTTCCCCTTAGGTCTTGGCGTACCAATCTCGCCCATTCCGTTAGTGTCTGGGAAACTAGACCAATAACAATTACTGGTCTAAATGCTGACCCTATCAGGGAGAAGATAGTGCGGGACTCCGCTTCCATCTTTCGATCCACCGGATCCTTAAAGGACGAAGTGTCCTCCACTGGGATAACCGTGGCTTTATTCAGCCTGGAAATAGGTGGATCCACCACTGGTGGTACCGTCCATTTCTTAATGAGGGATTCCTCAAACGGATAGCGTCTAGCAATACGCTTGGAAATAGTAAAGGTACGCTTAGAATGCTCCCATTCTCCTTTAATTTTATTACCAAAACACTTGGGTACAGGAAAAACCTTCACCGTTTTGATGGGCTTGTTAGTACCAAAGGGAATCTCTGTTTCAGTTGCCTCTGCCGGTAAAACCTCAAGTCTTAAGGTTTCCCGCACCGCCACAACTAGTGCGTCCACCAATGCTTCTTCCTGAATTATGGCGGAAGAATGAACGTCCTCCTCACTGTCTGAGGGAGCTTTACCTGAGATAACAGCCCTTGCAGAGGGACCTGCAGCTGCAGTGACCATCTCTGAATCTGAGTCAGAGGTGTCAGATAATATAGGGGTAGGCGGGGGTCGTTTTCTTGACCCCCGTCCCTGACAGGCCGCCTCCACCCGAGCCACCATAGACTCCAAAACTGCTGTAAATGCATCCATACTCTGTGCACCGGCGGGTCCCGTGGCCCCCTCGAGGGAAACAGGTGGGGGTACTTGTGTGGCAGGGTCCATGATTATTCCAGTAACTACCCGGAAAATACAATCCAAACTTAAATAAAAAACTTTTTTTTTTTTTCAGACCCCCAGCGCCACAAAAGCCCCTCAGTGTTACCTGCTAGGGATCCCTATCGATCGAGAGAGAGAGAGATAGACCCCCAGGCTCACCACTTGATGCTCAGAGTTCACTGCAACAGGTTACAGCGCTGTCTTCACAAACAGGAAGTCTTTTGGCTGGCTGCCCGGGAAGAAAGGAGGCGGCTCCGCCCCTCTGCACGCCTTCTGGCGCCTCCCCTAGCTCCACGAGGTGTTTGAGTCACCTCAAACATGGCCGCCCCCATGCTGCAGACACGAGGCTACGCCAAAATGGCGGCCTCGTGCGATCTACGGCGGTCTGTTACAGCATAGCGGCGTCCTGCAGAGTAACTAGGCATCGCAAAATCTTTCTCTCATGGAGATCAGCTTGACCGGCGGTACCGAACCCTGGCGGAACCGCGTGGCCGTCGGGAGACCTGCTTCAGCTGGAGGAATGACCTGGCAAGCCGCATACCTGTCCTGTGGCTTCTGACAGGTAGGATACTTCTAGTAACACAGTAAGATTCCAGTGCTGCCACATATTACAATCATTTAAACATACTTTGTAATTAGATTGTCAGCTCCCAAACCAAGCCTGTTGGCTTTTTGTACACACGAATCACACTCAATATAGGGGGATCTGTGCTATGTTATAGGATAGAGGGGAACCCATCCTTACCATTACAGAGAGGGGCCCGCGTTCACCACAAGACCCGTCAGGGGAAAAGGGGAACATACTACTCACCATACCGGAACCAGGCGGGCGCCAACTCCTGACAGTACCCCTCTCCACCGAAGTTGGAGGGCTGTCGACCAATACGGACGCCGTGACTCATGGTCCTTGGCGTTTCAGCGAAACGTTTAACTCGCAGGGTCAGTCCCCTCAAGTGGGACTATGTCGCGGCCGACCCAGCGCGGAGCTATGGCCTGCACGCGCTCGTAGGCTGAACTGGGGTGACCACTGGATCTCAACATCCCGCCCGTCGCCCAGTTCAGCTTTCTTGCTTGAAGATCTCACAGGAACACTGGAGAAAAAAAGCTGTCTAAAAAAATCTTTTCTAAGAAAAAAATCCTGCCAGGACCGAAGATCCCAGCAAGGTCCTTACTCCTGACTAGACAGAAAAAAACTGATTTGCTGTGGCAGAGAGAGAGAGGATATACCCTCGGGGACTAGTCCTACTCCTGTGGAGGCAACATAACCCGAAGGTGCTGTATCACCGAGGACTACGTCTGTCAATGAGCGATAGAGAAATATTATTCTTCCATTTGAAGTTATCCAAACCATTTTCTCAGTGTCCCTTAGGTATCTGTCTTTCACTCCCAGTGACGGTGAGTACCGTCACACCATCTGTTAGTGAGTATCTCATTTTAGATTTTATTAAGTTGTTTTAAAATGTATGAAGAGCACTATTGGTTTTATTCCTTTTGCATGAGTACATGTCACACGGAGAACAGGAGGTCAAACAGAAGCTCCGGTCCATGTGAGACCAGCTTTCAGCTACTGGAGGAAAAGAGAAACAATTGTCATCCATCACTAATCCCCATCCCTGTGTTGTCCCCCTACAGGAGGACCAGTGGTCCCCCCCTATCAGCGGCCCTGCAGCCATCCCAATACTTTTGACAATATAGTGTATTTTGCTGTTATATTTGTTAATGCTCCCTTATTTTAA
This sequence comes from Pelophylax lessonae, assembly GCF_965119305.1. Taxonomy (NCBI): domain Eukaryota; kingdom Metazoa; phylum Chordata; class Amphibia; order Anura; family Ranidae; genus Pelophylax; species Pelophylax lessonae. The sequence continues at coordinate 372,085,246 of NC_138770.1, forward strand.
AAAGAGAACAACATCCCACCTGGAGTTAAGTCTGGCAGGTTTTCCAGTCCCCAGGAGAAGATCCACCACACTTCTCTTTGGAGAAGTCTGCGGTGGAAAACCACTGAATGTAAAAGCATTCATATTGCCAGCATGCACATATTTGAAGTGTGTAGAAACATTACATAAATTCTTATCATTGGTGTAATCAGCTTCATTATAGTGTTCAATAACTCTGGTTCGAAGATGTCTAAAGGTGCACCCCACATTTTGTAGTGCACACAAAGCACAATCAACAACACATACGACATTTTTTGTACTGCAATTATTATAATTGTGTATTGTAAATTATCTGCCATTGGACCAGGAAACAATGGTTTTGTGATTCTTGCTGTTTGTTACAATAACGGCATAAGTTTAAATCACAGCAAAAAGAACCATTCGTTTTCAACCAAGAAATTGGACTGGGTGATAATAATCTGCCAAGAGTTTTGGCATGCCTGATGGAAAATTTGCAACCACCAAAAAGAACTGAAACAAGATCTTTATCTGTAAATAAAACCGGCAATAATTTGCGAATAATATTTTAAACTTGGTTAAATCCTCTAGAAAAAGTAGTGCCAAACTTATAGGATTACCTTGAATGGATTTGTACTTTTGTGTGTTAGATCTTTTTTTTATTTCTGTCTCTACTTTTATTCTTAACCGTCTTCCTATGCTAATGAGGGACAATCTGCCCTTTCCAGAAACCATATGTACGCCAATTTCATTTGTTTTATAAGTAACCATGTTCCATGCCCATGCTGCCCTTCTAAAAACACTCACCTACTTCTATTTTTAACTATTTGTAATTATTTCAATATAACCCATCAGTGGGTGGAGTTTGTAGTATTTATGGTCTATGCATTTTACTTACTCCTGTGCAAGAAATAAATAAGTTTATATGGATGTTGGAGTTGCCAGACACATTTTTTGCTTCACTTTGAACCCTGGTGTATTGAGGACACTGCACCTGTTTTAATTTTCTCTTCATAATTAAACTTTATTGTTATGTATATAGAATATTCGATATGGGAAGTAAGCAGTTTATGTATAAAACATTTGTTGCGTGAATGTCAGAAGCATTCATGCAAAATGAACGAAATGTCTAGTATTTTCTCTAGGAGCCTAATGTCCGCATTGTCAGCTCCATCTAGTGGCCAAAATGTGATGTTGCTTTTTCATTGAAGTATTTTGCAAATGTATAAAACTGCATTTTGGCCATTATATGGAGCTGATGATTCAGGCAATAATCTCTTAGAAAAAAAACATGTGACATTTCGTTAAATGGTTGTGAATTTTTTGTGCAATTCATATTTTTTAACTAGATTCCTGTGTGTCTAGCTGGACATCCAAATGGTCATCCCTTGGCAAACTTCTTATAGCCTAGGCCATCTTTATTTAGAGCAACAATTCTTTTTTTCAGGTCTTTAGAGAGTTTTTTTTGCCATGAGATAGGTGCCATGTTGAACTTCCAGTGACCAGTATGAGAGAGTGAGAGCGATAACACCAAATTTAACACATCTACTCCCCATTCACACTTGAGACCTTGTAATACTAACAAGTCACATGACACCGGGGAGGGAAAATGGCTAATCAGGCCCAATTTGGGCCTGATTATGAGGGCATTTTTAATACCATTTGTTTTGAACTTTTTATAATTTTGCATAAATGCAAGTTTATATAAAATACCGCTGAGAGATCGACTTCTGTACAACCAGGCAGCCCATAAATGAATCTAAATTTTGCCTTTTCCTGATCTATGGCCGGCTTAAGGGACTATTTACACTTGTTTTTTTTCCGCAGCAGTTTTTTAAGTAGAACTTTAGTTCTCTCCTATGTGGTTGACACATCTATGTGCTGCATTTTAGAATGTTTTTATTTAAAAAGTATGAGAACTCTTTCACACCTACATGTGTGTGTTAGATTGTGTGAAGCAACACCTGCCTTAATGCAGACACCTTAAGATGCCTGATATTATCTCAAATAGCCAGAAAGTTATCTTCTCTACTCCTGTCTGATTTAGTTTTTTACTTTGTTATTGGAACCTGACTTCCTTTGACTTCATGGCTAAGCCCAGCCAACTGCCATTAAAACTATCTCAGTGGCCAGTATGGCTACTGGCAATGGACAAGGCAGGTGGAAGTTGGAAAATCTAAAGCTGACTATACATTTGTAGAATTTAATTTTACATTGTTTATTTTAAGAACGTTTGGTTTTCAAATCATTAGTGGGGTCACTAATGATATTCATTTTTGACCACAGCGATGAGAAAATGTGAAGAAGCAGCCTGGAAAAAGAATTAATTTCTAGCAGTGTATGTCATTTTCATTCAGGAAAGTCCAAAATCAAATGATAAATGCAATTACATTTTTAATTACTGTTGCATGACATTCATTGAGTCATTGAATGTACTCAAAAATTTGTACAAACCTTTATTCAAAAATCTACTAGTGTATGGCATGCTTTAGACATGAGTCAGCAGGTGTCCAGTCTAAGAACAGGTCTGTTATCTTCATTACTTACAAACATGTGGACCTTACAGGTCTGACACCCAGGCTACTGTATTAGATAGCAGAACTTCTAATGGACCTTCAGATTGGTGGGTACTGGGCAGCTGTCCCTTTTGCCCTTATTGATAATTTTGCCCTGCACTGTATTCATAAAATACAATGTATGGCATTGATTAAATATATTAAGCACAAAGCAAAATGTAACCTCTAAAATACACTGAATGTATATTCAATAAATATTAAAAGTGCTTGTTCCATGAGCTTGAATTTTAAAACACATTCATCTTTATTGCACTGAAAGTCTAAAAGTCTGCAAAGTGGCTGGAATGCCTCTGGCATTTCATGTATTTATAGCAAAGAGCTACCCAAGGATATGAGTGAGCCACTACTTTTGTTTGCATCATAGCTTATATTGTTCAGCACCTAATGTATTTTCTTGTTATTCTTCTCCATTCTACTACCCATTTGGAGCCTAGATGAAGATGTTTAAATAATGCATATTATGCTTGTTGATGGCTCACTTGAACCTTCAGAGGTGCTATTTATTCTGGTTAGAAGTAGGCTTTGGCTGGCCATACACTATACAATTTTCTTATTCAATTTCCTTTAGATTTACCTTAAACTATGTAGTGCAAGGCCCTGCCTGATTGCATACAAGTTGAAAGTTTGTAGGTTTGACCCTATATTACATGGTTTTGGTAAATCTAAAGGAAAGTTGCACAAGAAAATTGTATAGTGTATGGCCAGCCTTAATGTTGTAATATATGGATAATACATATGGTGCACTGGAATACTGGAACTTTAGTTTTTCAGTACAAGAAACCATATTTCATGTCAGGCAAACAAGTTTCATCTTCACATGAATCATGCTCAGCCAACATGCGCATAATATATCATGAATAGTGCATTATTCCATCCAAGTCAATTTAGTTAAGGCTTTTAAAATTTACTCATAAGTGATTTGTGTAAATACATGCATTTTCCGTGCATTGGAATATTTGAAGAGGGTTCAGAGGAAGGCAGGAGAAAAACATTTAAGAATATGGTGGAAAATCTTAATCTGGCCTTGCATTGAATCAAAGTTCAGCCAGTTCAGCAGGGACCAGCCAAATTTCAATCCATATATTGGCAGGTTGGTTGTACACAAGTTGGTGTATTGATCAACTTGTGTACAACCAGCCTGTTAGGTTGTGTGATCAGTGTTGCTGACTTTTGCCAGCAACAGTAATCATTGTATTCTACCAGTGAGGAAGGCTCAGCTGGAGTGTTCCACCCATCCACATTATGTGTGTGGATGGGGGAATCTGTTCTTTTTTTACTTTTTATTTTCGCTGCTTGACCAAAGAAAAAAAAAATCATGTATGGCCTGCCTTACTTACAGTGAACGATTAGCAGAATTGGGTATGATTACTTTGCAAAAGACAATTAATTAACATCAGACATCCCAACCTGCAAAAACTCATTTCAGGGAGGTGGCACTCCGCGCCACTGAATCCCCCCGCGCGCGCCGCTGAATCCCCGCGCGCGCGCCCCTGCACTCTTCCCGTGCTGCCGCGCACCCCCTCTGACGCTAATTTAACACAACTAAAGGATGATCAAATGAAATGGAATCAGTATACAGAGGAGGTTTACTAAAAAAAAAAAAAAAAAGTTTTGAATTTAGCTATGTACTTTACAGTGCATCTCTATGTAATGGGTAATTCCCCTCCCTTCAGGAAAAGCCCAGTGACTTCCTGTTGGCTTTCTGGTAGTGGAATAATGGGTACATTTCCCCAGAGGCACATAGACCACAAAAAATGACTATGGCAGAAGTTTTATTCCTTCATCAAAATGTAAAAGAAGAATGTCTACAGGTACACTTTACCATAGGTCCACATGTTTGAGAAGCAGTGAGGAGAAGCTTCCAGAAGCCCCCTGTGCTCTCAGTACACATCAGTGAAGGGGTTGCTATGGACAACCGCTGTAGTGCTGACAATTTTTTATCTCCTGTTATTTATTTTTTTTCCCATCATTTATTTCTGTGCTAAAGCAGATGTTTTAGGAAGCGCAGTTAATGGGGGACATAGAGGAATCAATCTGCATGTACCTAGCATACTTACTGTTACATGTGGTCTTGTGGCCAACTGCTGCAGTGAAATACATGGCTCACTGTCAGGAGTAGAGAGAAAGCTGCTGCTTGCTTCCTCTGTATCCCTCCTCCTCTCACAGGCAGAAGTAGTTGCTCTGTCTCACTTCACGGAGCTGCTCAGGATGACTCACACAGTGAGTCACACTGACAGCTCAGCTGCTTCTACTCGGCTTCACAGCTTGGATGACTCACAGAGTGAGTCACACTCTCACTGACTGCCGGGATATCGCCCTGAGCTCGCGGGTGTCCGTGAGCTCAGGGCAGAAAATGGGAGTCTCCCACGATTTGCGGGAGACTTGAGATGTCTGTAACATGTTTACATACTTTATATCTAAGACCAATTTAAAGATTTGATATATGAAATGTGTGTATGATGAGACAAGATGTATATGGAAAAGAAAATATTTCACTATTAGTTTAGGAAGGGGTTCTTTACATAAAAAGTGGAAGCTGTGGAATGCTTTACCACAAAAGGGTACTAATAAAAAAAAACAATAAAGGTATTGAATTAAAAAAAAAAAAATAACTGGATAGCTAGTAAGTATACTGGTCACATTTTTGTGACTTTTTTCTGTGTATAGACCTTCCATGTGCAACTTGCTTTTAAAGCTAGTTATAAATTGGGGTGGTTGCCATTTTTGTTTAGCTTGCTGGAACTGCCGCATGGACACCTTCAGCTGCCATTATGCTGTGCAGGGCTTCTGGTGTGTCTCTGCACTGGCCATACATGAGTTGAAATTTGAAAGCCTGTTGGGTTATTGCCAAACATTCAGTGCCACTTTGTAGAGCTGGTAACACTGATCATCGTATTCTGATGGCAGGGCATGTCAGGGCCTGTATTTCAACCCAGAACGTCTCCTGTGTCAGGCAAAGTCGCTTCTTGCTGAGCCACCTGGAATGCTGGACAGTTCCCTGGACCATTCCTTGATTGATCCTGCCTTGAACCTTGTTTGTCCTGAACCTTGAACTATTTGCTCCTTCCATGAACTTACTGACTATTTCCGTTTGATTCTTACCTGCTATATCCACTACTGAACCCCGGCTTGCTCACCTCCTGGTGGGGCGATCCTGAGAAGCATCCCTGGTGGGCATCCTTGATGGGTCTGCACTGATAATGAATGCACTGATTATCAGCACAGACCCCCTGCCCCCCGTCCGTCAGGAGAGCCGCTGATCGTCTCTCCTCTACCCGAGCCTTGACAGCGCGAATAGAGGAAAGGCCGATAAATAGCACTTCCTGGTTACGATGTGACCAGCTTATAAATGGACACAGCTGATCACATGGTAAAGAGTAGGGATGGGAACACCCAAAAACCTAGTTATAAATTGGGGTGGTTGCCATTTTTGTTTAGCTTGCTGGAACTGATGCTTGGACACCTTCAGCTGCCATTATGCTGTGCTGGGCTTCTGGTGTGTCTCTGCACTGGCCAAACATGAGTTGAAATTTAGCCGGTCGAGCAGGAACTGGAGGAATTTTGATCCATATATGGGCAGACTTTTTTTGTACACAAGTCGATCTATTACCAGCCTGTTGGGTTATTGCAAAACATTCAGTGCCACTTTCTAGAGCTGGTAACACTGATCACCGTTTTCTTATGGCAGGGCATGTCAGGGCCTGTATTTCAACCCAGAACCTCTTCTGTGTCAGGCAATGCTGCTTCTTGCTGAGCCACCTGGAATGCTGGACAGTACCCTGGACCATTCCTTGATTGATCCTGCCTTGAACCTTGTTTGTCCTGAACCTTGAACTATTTGCTCCTTCCATGAACTTCCTGATTTAAACCATGTCTCTGCACTTCCTGTTTGCCAGATTATTGTGCTCTCTCCAGCCAATATCTAATTTTTGTCTCTCCTGCTGCCATCTTTACTACCACTTGTTACTGACCCTTGGCTTGTTCCTTGACTACGCCTCAGCTTGATCCCAACCTGCAACTATTGGTTTCCGACCTTTGGCTTCTTTACTGACTACTTCTGTTTGATCCCTACCTGCTATATCCACTACTGGACCCCGGCCTGCTCACCTCCTGGTGGGGCAGTACTGAGAAGCATCCCTGGTGATTATCAGCACAGACCCCCGCCTCTCCCCTCTATCAGGAGAGCTGCTGATAGTCTCTTCTCTACCCCGGCCTTGACAGCGCGAATAGAGAAAAAGCCGATAAACAGCACTTCGTGCTTATGATGTGACCAGCTTATGATTGGACACAGCTGATCAGATGGTAAAGAGTAGGGATGGGAACCAGTGGCGTCGGCAGGGGGGGGCTGACCGGGGCTATAGCCCCGAGTGTGCCCGCAAAAAGCCCCGAGTCTCGTGTGCATGCTTTATTGTTATTAGCCCCGAGTGTCCGTCCACTGTCTAACATGCTTCCCCTCTCCTGCCTGGCCTGCCACACTGGTTGCTAGTATCGCCTGGCGACGCGTCTAGCAACCAGTGAAGTCACTCGTCACGTGACCACAGCAGGAGAGGCTCTCATTGCACAGATCGGCGGAGGATTTTAAATGCCTCCTCGGCGCGTAGAATCGGCTCTGCCTCCACCCGCCTCCCTCTTGTTCGGGCTGCAGATCAGAGGCGGTGTTCTGTAAGAACAACGGCGATGGCAGCAGAGGAAAGAAGGTGAGTGCCAAAGCAAGGCTCCCTATGTGACTGTATAGGAGGGGGATGGGGCAGCTGCGTATGGAGGAATTGATCTTTACATATTCCTCCTGCAGCTGCTGGATGCTTGATTCTCCTCCTCTCCCTTCTGCAGGCATTCAGCAGCTGCAGAAGGAATAGGGAATGATCAAATCCTCTATATGCAGCTGCCCCATCCCCCTCATATACAACTTCTTTTGCTGGCCGGGCCCCCCAGTGCTGTCTAACACCCCTCCACTTTCCAACACCCACAAGTGCTCTTCAGCCCCCCTCTCTCCTGCCCCCATGTGCTCTTCAGCTCCCCACAGTGGTTTTCAGCTCTCCCCCCCATGCTCTCTGGCCCCCCCACCTCAGTGATCTACAGTTTCCCCCATTGCTCTCCAGCCCCCCCGTTCTCTCTGTCCCCCTGGGTTTCCCTGCCCCCCACCCCAGTGCTCTCCAACCCCAGCGCTTTCCAACCCCCATGCAATGCTTTCCAAACCCCCCCTTAATTCTTTCGAGTCCCCCCCCTCATGCTCTCCTGTCGCACCCTCCTGCCCTTCAGCATCTCCAGTGCTCTCTGCTTCCCCTGTGCTCTCCGTCTCCCTAGTGCTTTTCTATCTTCTATCATAACTACAGTCTCTGACCATCTCTTGTATGATGTCTGCAGTCTCTGACCATATCCTTTGTCACGTCTACAGTCTCTGACCCAGTGGCGGCCGGCTCGTTAGGGACGCAGGGGCGCCACCCCCCCATCTATGCGTCCGGCCCCCTAATCTGCAAGCAGGGGCGCCGGACGCATGGAGTTCAATGGGGGATTTTTTTTCATCACCTGATTAGAGCCAGAGGCTCTAATAGGCTTCAGCAAAGGGTGGTCCCGGGGCGCAGAGCAGTGCGTCCCGAGCCCACCCATTGTGTGACAATAGTGAATGAAAATTCGCTATTGTCACACCGATCCTCCTCCTGGCCAATCAGGAAGCGCGTCCGATACGGGCTTCCTGATTGGCCGCAAGGCAAACCCCATGCCATTGGCCCAGGAGGAGGCGGGACCGGAAGTACTGGAGGAGATGCGCCGGGACCGAGCAGAAGAAGCCGTTCGGGGGACTGAGGAGGAGCCCATTGCCGCCGCTGCTGCTCCAGGTAAGTAAGGGGGCACGCACGCTGATCTCTGCATTGGGGACATGTATACTGGTCACTGCATTGGGGGCGTGTATACCGGTCACTGCATTGGGGGCATGTATACTGGTCACTGCATTGGAGGCACGCACGCTGATCTCTGCATTGGAGACATGTATACTGGTCACTGCATTGGAGGCACGCACGCTGATCTCTGCATTGGGGACATGTATACTGGTCACTGCATTGGAGGCACGCAGGCTGATCTCTGCATTGGGGACATGTATACTGGTCACGGCATTGGGGGCATGTATACTGGTCACTGCATTCAGGGCCGGTGCTTCCACTAGGCAAACTAGGCAGCCGCCTAGGGCGCTTTGCCACCTAGGGGCGCAGCCAGGAGTCGGCACTCTCTCTCCATCATGAATGATTATTGTGCGCTGAGGGGAGAGGTGGCTGTAGGGGAGGAAGAAGGGACAGAGAAAGATGCCAGGTGTCTTGGGCAGTGGCGGAATTATAAGGCCCTGGCTTTCCACCACTGTTGGAGGGGCCCCAAGAGGCAGGAATGGAGCCCACCAGAGTGCTGCCTGCATGATGATCCTCTTCAGCTGGAGCTGAATGGCCTTAACCCCAGGCAGGAAGTGACTCTCTGCACTGAACTGGTAGGCATTCGTTCATTTCCCTGGGTTGGTATTAAGCAGGGAGCAGAGGAGAGCTGAACCTGAGCCGGAGCTCGGCACCGGAAGGCGGAACCTTTACTGGGGCAGAAGCGACGAGGCACCGGAATGGCCTGAGGAGGTTGGTGATGAAGGACATGCGGAGCTCTCTGACTGCTGCTTTTCCCTTCGCCAGGAGCCAGTTGGAGCTGTGGTGAGCACTGTGGTCCAGGAGAGGAGCGTCCTGGGAGAAGGAATCAGCAGGATCACTGTGAAGGAGGGCAGAGTGGGGGCCATTCTCTTCATACCGCCCAGTTAGTGTCCCCAGAACAGGGGATCGGGGTCCCTGGGTGTTACATGGAGCATCCCTGGTATGAAAGGGAATCGGGGTCACCAGGTGTGCCATGGGGAATCAGAGTGACCAGGTGTGACATGGAGCATAGGGGTCACCGGGTGTAACAGGAGTTTGGGGTCACCAGGTGTGCCATAAAGAATTGGGGTCCCTGGGTGTGCCATGGGGGATTGGGGTCCCCAAGTGTGACACGGAGGAACATCAGGGTCCCCAACTGTGACATGAAAAAACATCAGGGTCTGACATAGAGGAACATTGGGGTCACTGAGTATGACAGCATGACATGGAGGAACACGGGGGTCCCTGGGTGTGACATGGAGGAACATCAGGGTCAGTGGGTATGACAGCATGATATGGAGGAATATTGGGGTCCAAGGGTGTGACATGGAAAAACAGCAAAGTCCCTGGGTGTGACACGGAGGGACATTAGGGTCTCCGGGTGTGACATGGAGGAATATGGGGTGTCACTGGGTATGAAAGCATAACATGGAGGAACCATCGGATCAGGGTCACTTGGTATGACATGGAGGAGTTTTTTAACCCCTTCCCTTTTTTTGGGGGGGGGCACAAGTAGCTGGTCTGGCCTAGGGCGTAAAATAGTCTAGCACCGGCCCTGACTACATTGGAGGCACGCACGCTGATCTCTGCATTGGGGACATGTATACTGGTAACTGTATTGGATGCACGCATGCTGATCTCTGCATTGGGGACATGTATGCTGGTCACTGCATTCGAGGCACGCACGCTGATCTCTGCATTGGGGACATGTATACTGGTCACTGCATTGGAGGCACGCACGCTGATCTCTGCATTGGGGGCATGTATTCTGGTCACTGCATTGGGGGCATGTATACTGGTCACTGCATTGGGGGCATGCATACAGGTCACTGCATTGGAGGCACGCACGCTGATCTCTGCATTGGGGACATGCATACTGGTCACTGCATTGAAGGGGGCAGGCATGCTGGTCACTGCATTGGGGGCATGTACGCTGGTCACTGCATTGAAGGGGGCATGTACTCTGGTCACTGCATTGAAGAGGGCATGTACACTGGTCACTGCATTGAAAGGGGGCAAGCTGGTCTCGCTGCATTGAAAGGGGGGCACGCTGGTCTCTCTGCATTGAAAGGGGGCACACTATACCTTAATTACTGAAAGCCCCTTTCACACTTTTGGGACCTCAAAGTCACGCAATTGTTTACAGCGTTTTTTGCCGCAAAGCAATGTCTATTACATTTTTCTGTTTGCGCCCCCCCAAAAATTTTGAGCACCAGCCGCCACTGCTCTGACCATCTCTTGTACCATGTCCGCAGTCTGACCATCTCTTGTATCATGTCCGCAGTCTCTGACAATCTCCTGTATGATGTCCTCAGTCTCTAACCATCTTTTTTGTCACGTCTGCAGTCTATAACCATCTCTTTTGTCCCGTCTGCAGTCTCTAACCATCTCTTTTTTCATGTCCACAGTCTCTGACCATCTCTTGTATCACGTCCACAGTCTCTGACCATCTCTTGTATCACGTCCAGTGTCTCTGACCATCTCTTGTATCACGTCCACAGTCTCTGACCATCTCTTTTGTCACATCCACAGTCTCTGACCATCTCTTGTATCACGTCCACAGTCTCTGACCACCTCTTGTATCACGTCCAGTGTCTCTGACCATCTCTTGTATCACGTCCAGTGTCTCTGACCATCTCTTGTATCACGTCCAGTGTCTCTGACCATCTCTTGTATCACATCCAGTGTCTCTGACCATCTCTTGTATCACGTCCAGTGTCTCTGACCATCTCTTGTATCACGTCCACAGTCTCTGACCATCTGTTGTATCACTTCCACAGTCTCTGACCATCTCTTGTATCACGTCCACAGTCTCTGACCATCTCTTGCATCATGTCCACAGTCTCTGACCATCTCTTGCATCACGTCCACAGTCTCTGACCATCTCTTGCATCACGGTCACAGTCTGTGACCATCTCTTGTATCACGTCCACAGTCTCTGACCACCTCTTGTATCACGTCCAGTGTCTCTGACCATCTCTTGTATCACGTCCAGTGTCTCTGACCATCTCTTGTATCACGTCCAGTGTCTCTGACCATCTTTTGTATCACGTCCAGTGTCTCTGACCATCTCTTGTATCACGTCCACAGTCTCTGACCATCTCTTGTATCACGTCCACAGTCTCTGACCATCTCTTGCATCACGTCCACAGTCTCTGACCATCTCTTGCATCACGTCCACAGTCTCTGACCATCTCTTGCATCACGGCCACAGTCTGTGACCATCTCTTGCATCACGTCCACAGTCTGTGACCATCTCTTGCATCACGTCCACAGTCTGTGACCATCTCTTGCATCACGTCCACATTTGGGTGGAGCTTGGGCGGGACTTACTTTAAAATGTGGGCGGGGTCATCAAATTTAGGTTTGGGCTGAAGCCCCTGGTCTTTTTCTCACCTAGCAACGCCCCTGATGGGAACACTCGAACATTGGGTGTTCCTGTGTTTGCTGAACACACAAACAAACGAGGCGATCGTCGGGAAGTTCACCCGCTGACAAGCGACCCATAATGCACTGTGATCTCGCAGTGCATTAGCTGCTGATGTTTGACCAAAGCATGCACCTGACCTGTATGCTTTGGCCAATCACAGCACACTGTACTATCAGAGCCATGATTGGCAGGGTACTGTAATTTGTAATTTGCTGTCTCCCCTTCTGCAATGCAGGTGCTATTCCTTCTGCGGCAGAAGTGGTTTTCTTTTTTTTTTCTTTTTTGTGGTGCAGAAGCACTAATAATATTTAGGGCATAATTGCTGTCCCCCCTTCTGCATCACAGATTTCCTCTTTCTGCATCAGCAGTGATTTCCTTTTCATTTTCCGCAGCTGCACTAAAAATATTTGGGGCATAATTGCTGTTCCTCCATTCTGCATTGCAGGCATTCCTCCTCTGCGTCAGCAGTGTTTCCCTATAATAAAAAGGTTTATTGTGCACCAAGCACAAAAGTATTGCACCCAAGGACCATATTTCAATCCCACACTCTATAATGAAAAGTTATAAAAATCCCCCCAAAAAATAAATAACAATATTAAAATGGTTTATAGTGCACCAAGCACAAAAGTATTGCACCCAAGGACCATATTTCCATCCCACACTCTATAATAAAAAGTTATAAAAATCCCCCCCCCCCCAAACAAAAAAAATAATAATAAAACAGGTTACAGTGTTCAGGCTTCACCAACACCCAAGGCCCAATTTTTCTGCACCTGTAAGGTGCATGTAATTTCATTTTTTTTTCACATTTTTAACAGCAGGGCCCGTTCCGGCGCCAGCAGGAGTATCTGTGAGGGGTTATAGTGTTCAGGTACCACTAGGGATGGGCGAACTGTTTGGGTCAAACATACGTTTGGCCTGAACATTGCCCATTCAGGTACTCTACTAACACCTGAACATTCTTGGCAGTTAGCGGGATGTTCACCCCCTGAGCGCACAGTCAATAGGTTGATAAGACTTCCCTGCTGAGAGATGAATTTAAAAAAACAATTGTAATAAAAAATGTAAATTAAAAAAAATCGGGCTAAAAACTGCTTGGAGGGACCGTTTGGGTATGGTATGGTATGGTATGACTTTTATGGGGAGCCCAATGACAGGATTAGGGAAAAAATGGCCTGGGCCCCCCCCCCCCCAATCTATACCAGGCCCTGTATGTACCCGATATCCATTCACATGGGGGGGCCGGAATCTGGGGGCCTCCTTGTTAATGGGGGCTTGCAGACCCGCAAAAAAATCGCAGATCGCCGCCATTACGCGTTAAAAAAAAAAAACACCAAAAATCTTTCCCTTAGTTAGTAAATGCAATAACTTTTGCGCAAACCAATCAAAATACGCTAATTGCGATTTTTTTTACCAAACATAGGTAGCAGAAAACAAATTGGACAAAAATTAAAAAAAAATTTGATTTTTACATTTTTTTGGGGGGGAATTTCATATAAAAAAATGTTAAAAATATTGTTATTTTTTTCAAAATAAACGCTCTTTTTTTGTTTATAGCGCAAAAAATAAAAATCGCACAGGTGATCAAATACCACCAAAAGAAAGCTCTGTTTGTGGGAAAAAAAGGACGTAAATTTCGTTTGGGTACGGCGTCGTACGACCGCGCAATTGTCAGTTAAATTCGCACAGCGCCGAATCGCAAAAAGTGGCCTGGACGGAAGACAGCAAAATCCTCAGGTGGTAAAGTGGTTAATAGAGATGTTCTGGTGTGAACCCGAACAGGGGGGTGTTCGGCCCATCCCGCGTAAAGAGCCTACATCATATGCTCTTTACTGTAATTTGACTACCAATCAGAATAACTGATCCCCTGCTGTCATTCTGCTATAGACCGGGCAGGATGTGGTTAAAGCATGTTATACAGCACAGTGCTTGTGCTGTGTAATTTGGTCCTTTCTATCACCTAAAATACCAGGCTTAACCTGCCTGGTTCTGCCATCCCTTTTGTAAACTGACCATGGTTTATCATGGCTGCTGAGCCCTGACACCCTGGTCAGTTTACATGCCTCCACCATCCGCAGCTATCCTCTAGTGACAGCTATCATCTAGTGACTGTGCCAGTCTGCTCCCCTCCTGCAGCTATCATAACTCAATCCCCTCTGCTATAATAAATAATGTCCCCAGTGTATGTGTTTTTTTTTTTTTAAAATGCCACTGTGTACCTCATTTTTTAGTGCCGCCCATCACTCACGTGATGGCCTGCTGGTCTCCTATTCTTCTCCTACTGGCTGTCGTCAGCAGGTTATTCTCAGCCCCTTCCATTGCAGCTGTCAGGTCAGGAGAGGGAGCAGCGGGCGGTCACGTGAGTGCCAAGCAGCGCTTTGAAAGGAGGTACACAGCGGCATTTAAAAAAAAAACAAAACACATACACCTGGGACATTATTTAAAACAGCAGAGGGGATTGTAGGAATGCCTTTGAGTGGCTTAACAACCACTTTAACGCTTTTTTATCTTTCCAGAAACAAATGTAACAATTGTGAAAAGATATAGCTTATTAACCATTTCTAGGCCTGCACCTGACCTTGCTGAACTCAATGTAAGCACAGTTGTGGGATTTGGTCATGAAATTACAGAATTCAAATGTATAGTTGGTGTTAATTTTAGGTATTTTTAAAACAAAACACATTTATCACCCTAACATACACCATGCCAACTCCATAGCTTGCAAATGTCCCTCATTTGGGAACAAATCTCTCTGTTACTCGTGTAGCCTCAGTTGCCCCTCCTTTTTTGTCTGATGTGCACATTTCTGTACAAAACGTACTAATTTACTACCAAAAGTATTATGCTGCACTAAACTTTTTATCTGACCTCTATATTACTGCACTTGTTTTTTTTTTTTTTTTTTTTTAAAGCCAATATAGAGGTAAACTTGTGCGGTTACCCAATCATTTTCTGCATATTAGGTCTTTTGAGTTCATGTAACCAGGGCCGTGGCAGGGACGGTCATGTTACCTATATACTGTGTTTTAAAAAATGTCCCTCTTTCTCATTTCCGAATGTTGAGAGGTATGCCACTCAATTAAAATCTAATACAACACATGTCAATATGCCTGATAAGATATTGATTTAAAATCATGGAATCTAGGTGTTCTTAATGGAATTTGTGACCAACATGGTTTAAAGACCACTTAGGTTTCAAGTGCAGTTATGCACAGAGCATTAATCTAACCCATTAGACACTTCTAAACCCTGTTTCTTGGTGTGCCATTGTACTAGGATCCCAATTATTACAGTCTCTTTTACCATGCTCTTACTTGACTCATAATACCCAAATAATGAAATCCATTGCGTGTAACATTTGTTCTACTAATAGGTTAATTTGCATTTTTTTTTTTTGGTTTCTGCATACAGACTAGATTTGTGAAACAACTGGTACACATTAAACAATGTTACAGTGCCACACTGTGGTAGTTTAATGTGTAACAAAGACATTTTATTCTATATTTTGTTTTGTTACAGACAAATGTGTTTTCTCAGTCACGATCACACATAAAAAATATATGCATATATATGCTGAACACTGCACACTGAAATAATGCATTTTGAAATCAAACAATTTCATACATTTGTACTGTATGTATTTACATTTGTACATGTTAAGCATTGGCTGCTGTTTGCTAGCACAGGATTCTTATTTTTTACATCACAACCTAGTTTTGTTGTGAAATAGCTCTGTTGAATCTTTAATAATGTAAAAAAAAGTCTAAATTGATATTTCACCATTTTATATAAAATAACTACTCTGAGAGTTTTGATTCTTTTTAAGATGCTTTAGGCATTCTTCAAGTCTTTCCACATAATTCTGCCAAAGATAGATATAATACAGGTATATTGAATTTGTAGATAGATTTTACCCATTTGTAAATACTTTACACCTTTTTTTCTGAAATGTTTATGGACAATTTGGTTGTGTATATATATATATATATATATATATATATATATATATATATATATATATATACTGTATATATATATACTGTGTATATATATATATATATATATATATATATATATATACAGTATATTGTGATGTGTGTACAAATAGGCCTATTTAACCAATTCTGGACAGGAAGGATTTCCCCCTTAATGACCAGGCCATTTTTTGCGATTCAGTACTGCGTTACTTTAACACACAATTGCGCAGTCGTGCGATGCTGTACCTAAATAAAATTGATGTCCTTTTTTTTCCTACAAAAAGAGCTTTCTTTTGGTGGTATTTTATCACCTCTACAATTTTTTTTTTTTTTTTGGGCTATAAACAAAAAAAGAGCGACAATTCTGAAAAAAAAAAAAAAAAAAAACCCAATATTTTTCACATTCTGCTATATAACATTCCAAAAAAAACATTTTAGGCCAATTTGTTTTGTGCTACATATTTTTGGTAAAAAAATCGCAATAAGAATATTTTGATTGGTTTGTGCAAAAGTTATCGCGTCTACTACTTACGGGAATGATTTATGTCATTTTTATTGTTTTTTTTGTTTTTTTTAACTAGTAATAGCAGCGATCTGCGATTTTTAGCGGGACTGCGACATTGCAGCAGACAGATCAGACCCCTAACTGACATTTTTGACACTTTTGGGGGGACCACTGACATTACTACAGTAATCAGTGCTAAAAATATGCACTGTTACTGTAATAATGACACTGGCAGGGAAGGGGTTAACGCAGTGGGTGATGAAATGTAAGCCTAGTGGAGTGTTTCTAACTGTATGGGGGTTGGGCTTTTTAAATAATCACAGAGACCTGTGATCTTATATAGAAGGATCACAGGTGCTCTATGATCATTCCAGAGAGAAGAATGGTCAGCTGTGTTTACAACAGCTGACCGTCCTTCTCTCTCAGCGGGGAACAATCTCGGATGCCCAGAGGCAATCAGAGCCACTGGCCCTGTGCATCCGAGTCCCCGCTGCTGAGTGGGGGCGGAAGCGCCGCCAGTAGTGCACGCTCGCCCAGTAGCTGCAGGTGCGCGACCGACGTACAGCTACATTGGTTCGCGCAGGAGGGGCTGCCTGCCACAGTAAATCTGCGGCAGGCGGTCCTTAAGTGGTTAAAGCAGACCTAAATCATAAAAAGTGCAAAAGAAAATACCTACTCATGTAACCAATAGATTCCAAGCTCACCCCAAATCAGTCACATGACCAATGCAAATTTATTGGTCATGTGATTTCTGCCTGTTATTAATTCCAAAGAGTTTATGCCTACAGGAGCTATTGCAGAATGTTAAAGCGGAGTTCCGGGCACAGAAACCATTTTTCAACAAACATACCCCTGGGACAGTCAGGGCTAGTACATTCCACAATGGCTAGCCTCTGATCTGTCCTGGTTCGCACTTACCTTTTAGAAGAAATACTCACTTATAAAATTTCTTCCACAGCGTTGCCATCTCTGTTGTGGGCAGCTGAAGCCAGCGCGATCCTCTTCGGCGTCCTCTTCCGCGTCTTCTTGTCCCAGAATGCGCCTGCACCGGCCCCTCTCGTCACTTCCGGTGCGACGCCGCATTCCTCCACAGCTTCTGGGCATGCCCAGAAGCTGTTTAGCGGGGAAATGCGGTGTCCCCCCGGAAGTGACGAGCGGGGCCGGCGCCGTCGCATTGATTCCTGGGAGCGATGACGTTCAGCTCCCAGGAATCATCGCAAGACAGGAAGTGACGGCGGAGCCGCGGCTCAGAGGGAGGAAGTTCACTGAGGTGAGTATTTTCAATCTACAAATACAAGGTAAGTGAAAAAAAAAATGCCTAACTATCCAATTCCTTTTCAGGTGAAGGAGACCAAGCGGATGGGCACAAAAAAAAAAGGTAGTTTTTGTGCCCGGAACTCCGCTTTAAGAATCAGCATCCCCATATAAAAAGAAAAATGAATTGGTGAAGATGTATTTTTTTGACAAAATAAATATTTCAGTTTTTTTTGTAATTACTACGCTATGAAATTAAATGCACACTTGCTTTAAATTAGAAAACCAATAATTATAATCTCCTGAGTGCTGTGGAAACACATATATTTCATATACTGTTACTATTAGAACTGTATCAACCAGTAGATAAGGGAAGAGAGGAAACCTTTGATCTGGTGTGAAAACACAACCAACTATTTTTCTTTCATGGTAGGGACGGTTTTATCTGGGCTATGAAATGTAAACCATGCAAAGTGTGCCCTGGTGTCCATTATTGATTAGTGGGCATGGTGAAAGGTAAGTGTTCCTAAAGGACATGGTTTATTGTGAAACGGTTTCAAATCTTCCAACATCAGCTTTCTTTGCAGCTTTTAGCATTCAGGTATGTGTCATTTCACAGCTGCAAAGGAATTTGTTGCCAGAAAATCTCCTTCTGCCTGATGCTGTGATCACAGGACTGTACAGGGAGCAGGCAGCTATATGGTGCCACTATGAAAAATATACAGTGGGTATAGGAAATAATCACCCCCTTTAAAATAATCACATGTTGTTGCTTTGCAGCCTGAAATGAAGGCAAACAGTTTTTGTTTTATCCAGTTGTATTTACTAGTGCAACTTATAACATTCAAGTGGAAAATATAACACAAACATGTCAGACAAAAATTTAAAATTCAAAAACTGTATCACTGAGTTGGAAAAAGGATCACCCCCCCCCCCCCCTTTGTCAGTATTTTGTTGAACCACCTTTTGCTTTAATTAGTCTTTAGTCCTTTGGGATATATCTCTACTAACTTTGCACATCTAGACTTTGCAATATTTGCCCACTATTCTTTGCAGAACTGCTCAATTAAAGTTGAGTTCAGTTAAAGTTGATTGTGACCATTTGTGGCCTGCATTCTTCAAGTCATTCCACAGATTTTCAATGGGGTTTAAATCTGGGCTCTGACTAGGCCATGCAAGGAAATTCACCTTTTTCTCCTTCAACCACTGTGTGGTCATTTTTGCTGTGTGCTTTGGGTCATTGTCATATTGGAAGGAAAACCTTCTTTCCATTGACAACTTTCTGGCAGAGGGCAGCAGATTTTCCTCAAGAATTTGATGGTATTTTTCCTCATCCTGTTTTTCCTTCTCTCCTGACAAGTGCTCCAGTCCCTGCTGCAGAGAAACACCCCATAACAAGATATTACCACCTCCATGCTTTACTGTAGGACAAGTGTTATTTGGATGGTGAGCTGTATTGGATACCTGTCAGACATACCATTTGGCGTTGAGGCCAAATAATTAAATTTTAGTCTCATCTGACCATCTGACACCTTTTTCCATGTGGCCTCACAGAGAGGACCTGTCCAGCTCAGACCATGTACATGTACGTGTTGGTATATGTAACATCCCTGTGGAATTTACATGTATAGCTAGTTCAGCTGCCCTTCAGCATAGAGGGGTGCTTGGAGTCATTGAATATTTAGCAATACATAAATCACATGAACTGTGTATGTCCTATGCATTTCTGCTGTATTGCTAGGAAAGTAATAAATACACTGCAATATAATTTTAGTTGTGGTGCTGCATTTATAATATAATTTTTATTTGCCACACAGAATCAAATTTTACTTACATTTCATCTGTTAAACAAATTTACCAACAACCATGTATTGCAAGAATATCTATGTGATTGGATATACAGTCAAAAGAATTTTACAGTTGTGTTAAAAATAATAGCAGTGTGTTTAAAAAGTGAGTAAAGCTCAAAATCCTTATAATAGCCTTTAATACCCATTTTAAAATGAGGTTTTTAGAGAGAAATGCACTATACCCAGCATGTACAACATTTGCTGCCTTCGTCTCCACACTGCTATAATTTTTCGAACACACCCCTTTCAATTAATGATTCAATTAGACAGAATCAGCAGCATGCATGTCATGACTTCTGGGCCTGTTGGTTTTCTATTACTCTGTTACACCTACTAGCAAATTATTTGCAATGTAGAAATATAATTTATACAAAAATCAGTGAATGATCTGGTTAGCGATGTTGGACTGCTATTATTTTGAACACAACTGTATATAGGCCCTTGCACATCAGAGTTCTTGTTACAGATAATTGTAATGTTTGTGTGCAAGTATAGAATTCCTAGCAGCCATATATGTAGCCAGGTGCTTGGCTAAGAATGGAGAGCGAGAGAAACACTGGCTGCAGCTGCTCTCTGCAGCTGCTGCCCTGCAGTGCTGAACTGATAACAGCTATATCTGAAAGAGGAGAGAGCTGCTGAGAAGGAAGAGTTCAGTAGACTGAGTCAGTCAGCACTGCACTGTGGGAAGTCCCAGGGAGAGAGACTCTACTGTAAGTAAGAGCTTTTGAACTGCATTTCCCAAAGTGTGATTGCCAGAAGGAGGGGAAAGAGCTGCATTTTCTCAAGCTGTACAGAACACAGCTTCTTCTTGCTGTGAGGGAGATCAGAGAGTGCACATCTCTGTCCAGTGTGCACCATCACTGCTGCATATCACATTGCAGTTAATGCTTATATGAACTGTTTATTGCTGACTCAATTTCTGGTACTGAACTCTATTCTAAGTTACCTTGGCAGAGTTAAATGTTTTTTTCTGTCAACAAAGGGTGGTACTGTAAACCTTGACTGGTAAGTTGTGCCACATGGTGGTTACAGCAATATTGGATTGGCAAAAGGATGATGGACTTTAATGGCACTACAACTACATAACTTTTAAAATACACATATTTATTAGTCATAGTACATAAAACACAAAACAAAGTTAAAATATGTGCTTGTGCACATAATATACCAAAAGGAAACTGGTACATCTAACAATGCTGATATGGGTAAGGCCCCTCAGTTGTAAGATAAATATATTGTGCCCTACACACACAAGAGGTTGGGGGGCAACAACATTCAGGGATGATAGAGTCTAGTTCCGTGTGCTGCTTTACATGTTTCACGACAAATGCGCTTCTTCAGGAGTGTATTAAAATGTATCTGTATAAATAAAGGTAGAGTAGTCAATGACATATACCAAAACATAGATAAATCAAAAACACTATACATAAGCAATCTAGACAACAGAGGGGTGATCAAGTACTTACAGTGTATGCATTTAATAAAAAGCTAAGGCGGGTAGAGAGTAGCGGCAGAGGTATAACCATACCCTAAGTCCCAAACAAGTGGATGTGGGGGCGCAACTAGAGGTAGTAACAAATATATAGAAAGGTGGATAGGTGTAGGGCAATAAAGGGTTACATGATCCAATCAATAGGGCACTGATAAACTTATAAAATGAAATAAAAAGGCACATATTTCAAGGTATGTTGAGGGTATAAGTACTTCAATTATTGCCTCTGTATTCTGGCTTATGCTTCCCTAGTGGTGTCGAGACCCTGGATACTAACTTTCAGGTGATCCTAGTTTCCTGTAATTAAACCCTCAACATACCTTGAAATATGTCTTTTTATTCCATGTTACAAGTTTATCAGTACCCCTTATGGCTATGATTTATTCATTATTTCAGGAACGTATCCTAACAAAGCTCAACATTATATACCTGCAGTTGTCAATCAAGCATGAATTGCATAATAGATGGCATACATCCATTAGGGGGGCTAGAACCCCATGCACACAGTGAACACTTGATAGTTTTACTACCAATGAAATGTGTTTTTAATCTGCTTCCATGGTCTGTTTTCCTTGCCCAGGCTGAAGATATTGCTCTATTAACAGCTAACATTACCTAAAGTTTTTTTAACTCTCTCTTCAAACAGCAGTCCTCAGAGGGAATAAACTTTACTTAACCTAATTAATTTTAATCACTGTATTCTGATCTCATACTGAGCAAACAGATGTAAATTTGAACACATTAATAAATCTAGAGATTACACTGTGGGCTAATCATGCAGTTGCACATTTGCTTGTTCATATAAAAGGACAATTATACTTAAAACACAAGCAACTTCTATATAAAAGCACATTTTGTAATCCTCTTCGGCATACATGTAAAGGTATTAGCAAGATGTATTAAAGTGAAAAAGAAAAAAAGTACATTAAAAGTCTTTTTAAGCATCTAGTTTCTGTTGATGCTTTCTCTGTGGAGCTATAATTTATTATTTATTTTTGTTTTTTTCTTGTACTTAAAGTGCATCTAAAGTCATTTTCTTTTTAATTGAGATGAGGGGTTTGTAGACCATTAGGATTTATTGCTGTTTTTTCCTGCTAGGAAGATACACCTCCCTCTCTATTTGTCCTGGTGACCACTGTCAATGGGAGTGAAACTGATGAAAAATCCAAAATTCTTATTTTGTCCCCAGAATAGGAATAGAGAAAAAAATATTGTTCTAGTGAAAACCGTCCAAGGGAATTTCTGTAACTTCTGTAAGCTGGCATTAAAGTGAAGCTGTTGATTTGTGCTTCATGGGAAAATCACTTTTCCTTTTAAAAGACACGTGGGTTCACAGCTGCTCCTTCTGTGGGAAGGGATGTAAAAGTAGGAAAGGGGCAACAAGGTACCAAATGCAAAACTTGAGGGTTACTGTTTTTCCAGTGAGTACAGGTATATTACAGAAATGCCACTATCACAATGTGAGAGATATAGGAAACCATTTAGGTGATTAAACTCTTCAGTTAATTGATCCTTTAAAATGTAGCTGGAAAGCTCTTATTTTCTGCTGAATTAAATATATGTTGGTGACCTTTATATTGTATGTTGTGTTGATATTTTTACCATAATATTTCATGTATAGGTTAGTACCCACTAGAGTACCTACCTGTAAAATAATCCCTGCATGTTGTATCAACTGTAAGACATAATCAATCGTACTTGTTGAAGTATAGAAGTACTCAATGAGTACATTATTTTTATCTGGGTAGGGAAGAATTTTTTTCAACATGTGTTAAATGTCAACTACTGTTTCTTGTTTCAGAGAACCTGGTTAGGCAGCTGCTGTTGCTGTTACAGGTCTTAAAAGTGCTTGCTATTGCAGCTTTACAGATTGTCTGTACATAGCATAGCTTTGCGGGTGTACCACACTGGGAGGAAGATGTGGGTCTTCCTGTGACCGTGCGAAAGTGTAAGTAAAGGCAAAATATTTTCTTGAGTTTTGGACAAAGTGGAGAGGGATTCGAGCACCTGTGAGTTTTTGTTGCTGTCTGTGCCCCATGTTAGAGAGATTGGGTTGTCCCCAGAAAAGTAATAGAGGGGTAATCTACCAATGGGGACACTAGTTTTGGTGGCCTGGGGGTCCCCAAGGAATTCCCTTAATTTTCAGGGATTTCCTCTCACTTCCTGTTTTGGCTATGGGATAGGAAGTAAAGGGAAATCCCCCCAATGGGGTACAGATTGGAAAAAAAAAAAAAAAAACGACAGGGATTATAAACCTCCTTTACTGTATCCAAAATGAAAATAATAGTTTGCCCTATAGATCTACTTTAAAGAACTGGACTTTGCTAAAGTCAGTCTACAGGCACCCAGTATACTTTGTGTAGCTAGCTGCAGAGTGTTCTATAGGTCCAGGGCAATGCACCCATCCTGTGGAAACCTATCCTTGAAGACCCCTGTGGCGGTATGCCCACTGGAGGGGGACAGACTGTCTGGTTTGCACTGGATGTTCTTCTGGGGCCTCTTCTGATCATGCAGACCACCTTCAGTGAGTATATAGGGCTCGTCCCTATTCATTAGGATCTGGCATCCACTTTGTTTCCTCTCTCTCTTAGGGTACTATGACATTTAAAAAGTGACATTGCATGCCCCTGTATGCACTGCAGCACAGCAAGTTTTGACTCTGCAACAGTGCCTCGAAAGGGTTGCGACACACATGGGTGGTATCTCCAACCCCTGCAAGACCTGCAACACATTTGTTCCCTTTGCATATCCTACTCTACTCCTCCTACAGCTGCCTCCTCAGCAAGGTCATGGAAGCCTTCACCTTGCAGCTGCTGTGCAGAAGGAATTAACCCTTTCTGTCCCACAGCAGTCTAAGTAACCTAAAGGGACTTCCCCCAATTTTTGCTTGCTGTTGCTAGATTGGTGATCGCTGGAGGGGGGTTAAGATAAACTCAAAGTAAAAACCTGGTCTGAATCAGTATGTCACTGGATGAAATAAGTTAAGATCTGGGCACAGATCTTATTGACTTAGGTACAAAATTACCTTGTTTCAATGTCACAAACAAAAAACAATGCAGATTCAAAAGAAGAGATATACAAGCTTCAGTATAATATTAGACCTAAACAACAGGCATATGGTTGTACATAAACATAATGTAAGTCACCTAATACCACTGATAGAAACATATTGTGGTATAATATGTAGGGTCGATCAGTAATAGTACTTGTATATCAACAAACCAGAACAAAAAACATAACCATAATCAGAGAAGATCCTTAAGGTTATAGGTCAACATCCACCTCTCCCAATTCTGTCTAAGTGTTTCAATCCCACCACTGCTTGCAGCAAAAACTTTTCATATTAACAGTGCAAATGTATCCTTTGTATAACTTTGCCTAAATTAGGTAAAATATCTAATCTCCGCTTGCTAAGAATGGTGAGACGAGCGGCCGTTAAGGTAGGCACAGCCACCGTAAGCCATGCCCTTGGTAGATTATCCAGCTCCAAACCCAATATTGTCATTTGTCGGGAGGGAATAATTTGAGTGCTCACAATTGTAGAAAGTAAGGCAAAAACAGAATTCCAAAAGCTGGTCACCGATTTGCATTGCCATAGTATATGAAAAAGGTTCACCCTCTGTCCACATTTACGCCAGCAACTAGTCGATGTCTGTGGGTATACAGTGGCTAATCTACACAGTGTGAGGGACCATCTGTGAGTGATCTTTAGGGAAGTCTTCCAATGAGAAGTGCAATGAGAAGCTTTAAAAATTGATCTAAAAGTAGTGCTCCAATCCTGAATCAAAAAGGAAAGGCCTAGGTCCTTTTTCCATTTCAGCTGAGATGGGGATTTAGATGGTTGTATTCTGGCTTCCAAGTATGAGTAAAACCAAGAGATCCCTCCCTTGGAAATTTTAGGTTTGTGGTAATACTCCCAGACCTTTCAGTCTATCGGTTCCACTTGAGTCCTGATAGATCAGATTAGATGCTTAATTTAAAGCCATTTGAACGTATCTAAGTTTAATAGTGTTGGGGACTTCCTGTAATTTAGTATATCCCAATACACACCAGAAGGCAAGAGAAAATTATGGGATTAAAAATTCAAATACCTGCAGGTGTAAATCCAAGGTCCCCAAATACACAGGCTCCCTGCACAGTTTAAGTAGGTGAGTCCAAGTCCAAATAGCAGCCGAAATGGTAGGGTGGTAAGTTAAATGCAGGGGTTGGAGAGTAGCATTGGCAATTAATAATGCTTTAAGATCTTTATTTGGCACTTTCAAGAGCTGCCCATTGTTTATCAGAGGGGTTTAACCATTCCCTTAGCGGGTCCAATATGTTGATCTTGCAAAATTGGCAAACCTAGGCCCCACCCAGAAGATTTATGTCTGGACAAAGTGGAGAAAGGAATTCGCGCTCTGCCCCCTTTCCAGATAAAGCACTTAATATTTTTGTTTAAGCTTATAGAAATGATTCAGCACTTCAATAGGAACTGGAGACAAAGTTTTTTAGGAACTATGGTCATTTTGAAAGCTGCTCTGTGACCTACCCATGACAGTTCAAACTGAGCTAAGCGGTTCAAATCTGCTTGCAAGGATTTCACTAGGGTGTCATAGTTCACGTCATAGAGTTTAGATCTGGGACTAGTAATCTGATTATCTAAATTTTGGATATTACTCACCCCCATGAACATGAAAATAGCGTTCGTAAGTGATGAATCTGAGCCCTAGATATGCCTATTATTAATACATGACATTTGGCCACCTTTACTTTGTAGTAGGATATGGCCCCAAAATCCTGGATAGAAATAACAAGTTTAGGACAGTTCTCCTAATCTAATGTTGAAATATCAGCTCTCCACTGTTCCTAAAATCTGTAAATTTTAGGAGAATCAACATAGAGGACAGCCAGATATAAGGAGGAGATGGGCTTCTAAAGAGAGTCCTTGGCAAGAAGACACTCAATCAAATCTCCCTGGAGCACAGGAGAATGTAGAAACATGACTGTGCAGTATGTGACAGCTGGAGGTAGCGGAACTACATCCACCTAGGTAGACTATACTTAAAGGATAATTCCTGGAAAGACAGCAATGTTCCATTAGGCATAACATCACACAAGCCTTTAACGCCAAATCTCACCCATAGCCAAGGGTCAGAAATAGATATAAAATGAGGCAGGGATGAGTTACCCAACAGGGGCTGGTATGGCAACCAATGATTAGGCTTAGGGAACCTCCTACCAGCTGACACCCATAACCGAAGAGTCGTTTTGTTAGGACCTAAGAGGTTGGTGTAGGCTCTAAAGTCCCTAAAGACTAAGCTACTAAGCTCTGAAAAGGAACCCAAAAAAGCCGCTTCTAAACAGAAAGCTGCATTAAAATGGACCACATTGTTTTGTCACGTTTTTGGGTTGCTTGTTTCCACGGACTCCCCTTTAAGGGGGTGGACAGGTAATCAAACCAGACGCTTGCATGTTACATGATGCTGCTCTGGAAATAGGACTAAGCTCTTAGCAGTTTGGACAGTGGTATTTAGACTTGTGTATAAGGAAAATACCACCCCAAGCCAATATGACCCCTCAAGGACTTGACCAGTTAAGAATAATATTCCCTGTGGTATACGGTACAACTATGCTTATGTCCTTATATGGCTCCTTGACCAGGATTTGGAGGCCTAGAATGCATTAGTGAGCCACTTTAATAATAAGGAAATATAAAATATACAGTTTCCCCATCACACATGAACCATCACCTAACCGTAACTAGGACAGCTGCCCAATAGTAAGTATGATAATTGGGTAGTACCAATTATCCTCTCTGGAATCACAGATGTAAAGTGAATTTTGATAACCTAGGAAGGGCACTATACCAAACAAAGGAATTTACATACTGGTTCATTTCTTTAAAAAAGGACCAGAATATCCAGGTGGTAGAGTTACGAAAACCAGAAATAGATTTAGGAGGAAACAACATTTTAAGGACACTGAAGTGACTCATCAGGCCAAGAGGAAGGTTGGCCCAAGAGGAATATTTCTCTTTGAGTTGTAGAAGCATAGGGTATAAACTGAGATTGTAGAAACTAGGTGGTTCCGTCGCACTTAGATACCCAAATACCTAAACTCCCCAAACAACACCAGGGGGAAGGGAACCACCAGCGCCTGTGTCTGAGGTTCTAAAGCAAAGAGAACTAATCTAGACCAGGTAATATGGATCCCAGAGAAATTTCCAAAGGCATTTTACACGTCAAGGGCAGCGGGTGAGGAAGGCCACGCGTCTTGTAAATACAGGATGGTGTCATCTGCATTTAGGGTGAAAACATGCAGGCCTTTAATCAACCGCAAATCCCCTGGCCCATCGCTTTCTGCACTTCCTTGAGTGAGATATACTGGTAAAGGTATTCCCTAACTTAGGTTTCTAGAGTAAGAAGAGTTATCCGATCAAGATATTTACAAAGGTCAGGCTCATTATATGTGGCCCTAGAAGGATATAAAGACTGATAATATTCCATGAAGCTATGATACATTTGCTTCAGAGAAATAGGAGGTTGTTCATCAGCAGTACTAATCCTCCCTCTGGGACTAACTGCAAACTGACCCTTAGCCAGCCAGGCCAGCAGCCTTCCATTTTTATCACCATACTAAAACACACATTGAGCTGTATGAAGAAGGGACTTTTTAGCTTGGTCAGTATGCAACAGCACCACCTCCCTCAAAGCATGTTGCCACTCCATAGCTAGCTAGCTCAGACATGACTTTCCACTTAGGCCATTTCCTTCTGCTGGTGTTCTTGTTTCAGTGACACAAGGGAATGATGAGAATACTTTTAAGCAGAAGCAATACAAGAGATGTATTCACCCCAATCCGAGATATAAATAAAAGCATCCCACAAAACTAAGCTATTAGCAGAGTCTTCATTAGTATTCCAAAACTGACAGACAGCTTCAGGAACGGAGTCTTGGACCCTTTGAGCCATAATCCGGTATCTGGACAGCCTCCGCAACCTATGGCATGGGGACAGAAGGTAGTTAAAGTGAATACTAAGGGGTCATGGTCTGAGATTCCCCTAAGGGGAATTTGAATAGAGACCACACCTTGCAAAGCGGCACAGGAGACATAGGCCACATCAATATGTGAGAAAGATCTAAAGGTGGCTGAGTGTACTGCCTGCTGGAGAGATGGAATTGTCTTTATACATCTGTCAGGGCAAAAGCAGATGCCATTTGGAAAGATCTAGGGATGATCTAGAGGTGGGGTGAAGTCTGTCCAGATTAATATCACTGAGAAGCAGGACTTTATCAGTGCCACATTGAGATAGCATCTGCATCAATGTGTACAATAGGTTAGCAGTAAATAAAAGCCAACAATCACCATAGCAATATTATTAATTAAGGCATGTAATAACATATATCTTCCCTCCGAGTCCACCTTTACATCAATAGGCTGGTAAGATAAAATTTATGGACCAGGGACCAGACTCCGAGATGGCCGCAGAGGTGCACAGCTCCTGCTCCACCGAGTCTCCTATCAGCCAACAGGGACTCTCCAGCAGTCCAATCCACATCCCAATGGAGCGATCTGCCTACTTAGACCACCAGGATCATGTCTAGGAAGAGGAAGGAGGAAAGCATACCCCAAAAACTGACAGCCTTCTTTATGCACCAGCCGCATGGTGGAAAGCAAGATGGCACCGAATCCTCTCCTGCTGCAACCACCCGCTGTCCACAGAGTCACACTCAGCCAGACTCCTGGGCTCTGCAACTCTTCTAAACTCAGACAACCGAATGTCTACAACTCCACACCGATGTCTGGCAGCCCATAAAAGGCCAGATTCAGACTGGATGAGAGACAGGAAAGACAAGAGGTGAGTCCTAATGGGAACACAGGGGAGGACACAAGAGACTTACCAGATACAATTGAGGAATTCCCCACTAACAACAAACCTGTTATGGACACGGTCCTGAAAGACATGCTAGTGTCCCTCAGGAGTTCATTTCAGTCAGACCTGGCGTCTTATATGAACAAATTTAGCAATGATCTGCAATCTGTTGCAAATAGAGTTGAACACATGGAGAATAAAATGGGGGAGTTTGCCACCACAATAAATGACCTTATAGATGCACATGATGAGAAAGAAAATGACATGGAATGGGTTAAAGCCAAGCTAGGTGATATAGAAGACAGATCGAGGCGTACCAACCAGAAAATTAGAGGGGTACCTGAATCTGTCCAGCAGGACAATCTCCGCTCATACAGTATGTCACTACCCTCTTCCAAGCAATATTACCTGACTCTACTGACCTAGATGTCACAATTGACAGAATACATCATCTGCCTAAAACTTCTTACCTACCAGACAAAATCCCCCAAGGATGTGATTCTACGATTACACTTTTATCACATGAAAGAAAGAATCATGACCACATCACGAGACAAATCCCAAATCCCCACACAATACTCTGACCTCCAATTTTATGCAAACCTATTACAATACACACTCCAAAAAAGAAGAAACCTCAATACCATTACTAAATCTCTTCGCAATCATAAGATTACAGTGACACATGAAGGGAAAACACGTGATTGACTCCTTGGACAAGGGTCTCTCACTCCTAAAAGCATGAGACATCCTCCGGAAACCCACAATTCACCTTCAGCCAAGAATGATTCCCAATATGTTGCACCTGAGTGGCGGCTAGTTACCAGCAAAAACTCTTGCTAACACAATAACTGGAGATGCTTTCTACTTCAACATGGAGACCTCGAGGACCAAGGATTACCTTAAACTTTGCACTAAAACCAAAATTTCTTATTTTGATCTTACAACACCAGCCCTATGTTTCTTTCGCTTTTATTACCTCTATTTAAGGTATTCTCCATCCTGCCCACTACTTCGCCCCAACCTGAGAAGCGTTGGCTGCACCTGGGTATGGTAAACCCACCTTCCCCTCATAGGCTGGGGAAAACATGGAAAACAGTTACTGTTTATTGTTGTTGTTGTGTTTTTTGTTGTTGTTTTTCACTTTTTTTCTCTATCTAAAGTGCCACGACCTAAATTTGCACAACAAAACCTTTCGGAGAAGATCTACACAGTGGATATCTCAACAATGGACTGAACCAGAAAAAACTCATACGAACTCCAACCACTAGAGGTCACTGTCCCATAACAGTAAGTCAATTTATACACCTCTTATTACAATCGCATTCAACCCTCGTTCCTCATGGGAGTTACATTTCTAACCATCAATGCCAAGGGTCTTAACTAGTGTTGAGCGAACACGGACTGTATTATTCGTGTTCGTACCGAATAATTGGATTTTTGTTACCCGAACACGGACCCGAAAACTTTACTGTATGTTCGGGTTTAAAATCCGTGTTCGGTCATTTTATTTCCTGTTTTGTATGTAATGGCGCGCTTTTAATGGCGGGCTTTCAACAGCCAATCAACAAGCGTTTAACTGGTGTGTGCCATCACAGCCATGCCTACTAATGTATTAGTAGCTGTGATTGGCCATCTGAAGCATGTGACCATGTCTTTATAAGTTCGAGAGCCCCAGCGCGCCGCGTCATTCTGCTGTTGTTTAGGGACAGGGCACACATCATACGTGCTGGCTGCTGATTAGGGACAGACAGTGATTCTGTGAAAAATTGTGTCCGAAAAGAATGCAGGGACAGGTCGGAGTGCAGGCAGGGAAAGTTATTAGAGCATTTTAGGGCCAGGCTGGAGATTAGGCAGGGTCAGTCTACATCGATTTTGCTGTGTGGGGGGTGGTGCAGTGAACAATCTTTTTGCCCTCACTTGAGCCCACTGAGGAGGAGGAGGAGGGAGAAAAAATCTATTTTTATCAGTCTGTTATGTGCAGCGTTCAGCTATATTTCACTACAGATTGCTGTTCTAATCTGCTATTAAAAAATTAATTTAAAGGGGAATTTTTTTTAAGAGCACTTGCCATGCTCTTAACTACATTTTGCTGCCATTTGCAGCACTCTAGCCCTTTCCATTGGTGTTTTAGAGCCATTTTAGTGCCTGAAAGTTCGGGTCCCCATTGACTTTAATGGGGTTCGTTGTCCGGGTAAAGTTCGAAAAAAGTCCTGGACACGGACCCGGACTTTTTTTCAAGTTCGGCCGAACCCGCTGAACACGGACATCCAGGTGTCCGCTCAACTCTAGTCTTAACCATCCAGCTAAATGACGATCCCTTTGGCAGGAAGCTTTGCTGCACAAATGTGACATCTTAACAGTCCAGGAGATGCATTTCTGCGACAAAGCCCCTCCAAGATGTACCCATACAAATTTTCCCTATATTTTCACTGTGAATGCTGACTCCAAAACTAAAGGAGTCCTCGCGGCTATCAGAAACACAGTATCCTTCAACCTTTTAAAGGAAATAAAGGACATGAACGGTTGCTATTTCATTCTTATATGCCAAATAAACTCAACGACATACACCCTGGTGAATGCATATGCCCCAAACACACACCAACTAAGTTTTTTCAACAAACTAGTACGCGTTGCAAGTAAAAGCAAAGAGGATCCTTGTTACTTTGTGTTGACTTCAACCTCACCCCTGATACAATAGACTCCACCTCCACACCACGGTGAAGCCCTCTAGCACTACAGCCTTCTCTACACAATCATGACCTCTATGATGGCTGGAAATGCCTAAACGCAAATGAGAGAGACTATAGTTTCTTTTCCGCACCTCATAACAGCTACAGCAGAATAGATTTGTTCCTCCTAGAATGCAATCTACTTATGAAAGTCTCAAAATCTTTGATAAACAACATCACATGGTCAGATCACACTTCAGTCTCACTCAATATTGAATACTCTCTTCCCTCAACTAACACCTATACATGGAGAATCAATGCAAGACTTTTTCAATCGTCTGAATCTAAAACTGAATTAGAAAATTGTTTAAATGATTATTTAACAAAAAATGCTTCCTCTGTTGACAACCCGTTCCTAATTGGAACACTCACAAAGCCTTCATCAGCAGAATCTTTATTAAACAAGGGGCTCAAATGAAAAGGCAGCGGCATATGCGTGTGGATTACCTTACTAAGGAAATCCAGATGCTTGATACCCAGAATAAATTGAAATCCTCTCCTAGCATTGCACAGAAACTACATAATGCCAGACACGACCTAAGCCTTCTTCTCCTGGACAGATTTGAAAAAGCTTCCCAAAAATTAAAAATTACTTACTATGTCAACGATAACAAAGCTTGCAGACTTCTTGCTAACCGCTTAAAGGGGATACGACACAAACATAAAAGCCCTTTTGTATTCCATCCCAAATCCAAAGACAAAATCTTCCATCCACAAGAACTGACTAAAAGTGCTAACCTCTGGGAACTAACGCACAAATTAAACCTCAGATGGTATTTAACTCCACAGCATATAGCCAAGTTTTCACTTAACTCTTCATCCAAATGTTGGAGAAGATGCGGAATGGAAGGTACATTAATACACATGCTATGGAGATGCCCTGTCCTTTCCCCATATTGTTTGAAAATCTCACAGCTCTTCTCACAAATACTGGGACTCCACATTACCCTGTCCCCTGGTCTGGCACTCTGTGTAAAATTCTGGTACCTCTGGTACCCTTAATAATCTATTTCCTTCCAAATATGCGTCCCACCTTTCTTACTAGGTGGTACGCATACACCTTTAAGACAGATGATGTCATCGCTGAGCGCCGCAGAGCGGCTATTTCAACCGCCGGCGTTCTCACTCACATCGTTCGTTCAACCTGCCTTGTGTATCCACATGCTTTCAAGCCTGTCTTGCTGTCGGAACCTCCAGCTGGTTGCTTCTACCTGGAGCAGACCGGAACCTCGCTACTGATCCCTGTATCTCGCTACCGGATCTTCCCCTCTCTACTGGACCCCTCTACTACTAACATTTACTAGTGATAAGTACCCCACAGGGGAATCCTCCATAACCTACTTACACTATCTATCATCTGCACTGTTGCATAGATTGCTAGCTCTTGAGCCTACTACCATCTACTATCTACACTGTTACATAGATTGCTAGCTCTTGAGTCTACTACCATCTATCATCTGCACTGCTACATAGATTGCTAGTTCTTAAGTCTACTACCATCTATCCTTGCACTGGGTTAGTCTATCCTGTAATTGTCATCTGCTGTCCTTACCACCTGTCACCATACTCGATTACTAACCTATCTGCACTCTACCTAATACCATCTAGTACTCTCCTGAACAAACCTATCAAGTACTTACCATCTCTATCACTGTTCACACCTGTCCCTTCAGCACAACACCTTCATACTGTCATATACATTCCACCACTCCAGGAACATCTTATTGAGTGTGTATATTTCTGTATGTTGAAGCTGACAGGCCCACAGTGATGAGTCTGGAGAGTAGGATCTGGTTATTCAACACATCTCTACATGACTACTGAGTGGAGATTTTGCAGCTGCATATCCAGCCTACTACAAAAACGCAGGAGCGTTACACTCTGCAATCCAGAAATAGAAACCATCCCCTGTCATCTGAGAACGATTTCCATCCATTCCTTACTAGTCTCCCGCCTAATCATACTTAGACACTGGAAAAATCCTGACCCTCCAACTATAAATTAAGTAATTCAATCCATACAAACTCATGCTACTTACGAAATAATGTTTGCCTTGTCCACAGGCAATCTCCAAAGAGTATCCTATCCATTGAATGGAACCCATGGGCAAAATGGTACGCAAACTTCCAACCCAATTAATTAAAGGTCTATAAACATTCTATGATTCACACAAACTCGTAGGACTGTGACACGCCCTTATTTTACCTCTTTTTTTTTTACATTCCCTCTTTATGCTATTCAAGCACAATACCTCAATCTGACACAAGATCAGGAAATGGACACATGTTTTCTTTCTTCGATTTACAGCAACTATATTCCTTCCGACACAATGGGGGAGATTTACCAAAACTAGAGAGTGTGAAATCTGGTGCAGCTGTGCATGGTAGCCAATCAGCTTCTAACTTTGTTTTTTTTCAATTAAGCCTTGACAAAAGTACCTGGAAGCTGATTGGTTTCTATGCACAGCTGCACCAGATTTTGAAAATCTCCAGTTTTAGTAAATCAGCCCCTATGTCTCACCTTCCATATTGTATACAGTGCGGAGAGCTCTTCTCAAATGTTATATGGCACTGGTTTATCTTGTTTGGTAATAAATGGTATGGGGTGGGGGAGCTGCCACCCACTCCAGGATGCAGTTCTTGCTCCCAATGGGGTATCCGGAGAGGAGAAATAGTACCCCTACTAGAAATATTGCATAGTTATTATCTCCATACCCAAAGATATTGTAATTGTTACTACCTGTATGTAGTGTCTGGCTATTGGCATCTGTTTGTAAACTTTATTTTCTTTTATTTTCCTACTTTTGAAAATTTATAAAAATTACTGAAACTAAAAATCTCTGGACCAGGATACTAACTCTCTGAGCTTAGCTAGAGAAGGTAGGTTTCATGATAATGAGTAGGATTGTGTCATTATAACCAAATAAAGGTAACAATAAACAAAAGGGGTACCCACATCCCTGTTAAAATGATATAGATTGAGGACTAATAAGTCCTACCAGTAACAAAAAGATGTGAGGGCTAAGGGGGGACTTTAATGGTACCCAATCATAGGTTTATACAACAGATTTATAAAAGCATGTAATTCTTATGTCATATAGTCCATAAAACCAACGTGCACAAGACAAAATACATAAAAAGACATTTAAAGACATTACATATAAAAACAATTGCGATCTCTCAATATATCATCATTTGATCAGCCAATATGGCTATATCCAACAGACAGTGCCCGACATGTTTCGCTGTCGCTTTTTCAGGGGCAAGTAGCTGTAGTGAGATGATCACTAGGATTCTACATTAGAATATAAATATAATGTTAGTGTAGCAGAATTTCCAAGCATTGGGCCTGATGTGGGTTTGCCATGGTTACCGGAAACGCCAGCCGCCCATTTAAGTTGAATACCCAAGTGTGAGATCTGAGACAATGAACAGTCGGCCATCTTTGTTTTGTTTTGTTTATTTTATATGGGGATGGGAGAAGGGAATGAGTGGGGTACTCCTCTGGCTCAACTAGGTACAAATTGGGACTCTTGAAGAAAAATGCCTACTGACGCTGCCTTGATGTTGGCTGAATGCCGGTCAACGCCCGTGGCGCTTGTGAATCTGACTTGCTGTCTGTGAACTTGAGTGTAACTTCTGACACTTCTGGTTAGCTCAAAAGTCAAGCACTGTACTGAAGACTGACTTCTGACACTCGGGTTAGCTCAAAAGTCTAGTACTGCTCCCTCCAGTCCTTCCTGACTGAGGTAGCCTTTGTAAACTGCTTCTGCTGCAACTCTCAACACTGCACACTGCACTCTGTACACTTAACACTTCAGGGCCCAACCGCTGGTACCCTCTCTACTCTTCAGGGTCCTCACTGGCACCCCCTTTTACTCTTCAGGGTCAACACTGGCAGCCCCTTGCCTTTTGCTCCTGCACCGGCTAGCTAGCTCCCGGATCCCTCAGACCTTCTCCGGAGTGGTCCCCTCTCACTAGGCAGACTCCCAGGGGCAGTTTGCAGTACTCACAACTGGGAATGCTTTCCTGAAACATGACCCCTCTCAGCTCTGCTGGTCCTCTGAACACTGGATACCCTCTGCAGCTCAGCTCAGCCCTCTGTCCCCTCAGGCAAGCCACCTGGGACACCCTTGGCAGGAGGAGAGACAGCCATGCTCTCCCTCCTGGGACTCCGCTTTCTGCCAAATACGCTGCATCATGTGCTCCCCTCAAACTTATACCCACTCCCAGAATGCTGTGCGGCAGAATCTGCCTTTCTGGGGTAGATACAAGCCTGGGTGAGC
Organism: Pelophylax lessonae; assembly: GCF_965119305.1. Classification (NCBI taxonomy): domain Eukaryota; kingdom Metazoa; phylum Chordata; class Amphibia; order Anura; family Ranidae; genus Pelophylax; species Pelophylax lessonae. The sequence continues at coordinate 372,121,072 of NC_138770.1, forward strand.
CATTGGCCGGGTTTCCTCCACTGCCCAATGAGAGCCCTCTCATTGAGCACAGTGGGGAGACTCCCCGGGCTCAACAGCCACACCTGGGAACCATAACAGCCCAGCTGAAAATCATGGCCCTGCTGACAAGCAGACAAGGCCCACTACACTTTGCCTGGCACCTACCTTGTAGGGTGCTACATCAGCATACATATTACATATTCCGCTGGGTGGATCACCAAACCCAGTGATGTGCTCACCCACCAGATCATCACCACCAGTGAGCATATGGAAAAACAAACAGGTGGAGGGCGTGCATTCTAAGATCTCCCCCGGGGACGAGTGCGGGAGACGGTACAAACATATATAATATATGGAGTACATAAAAAGGATAGTAATTGTGTTGTGGAATCCTAAAAAGTATCCACTTGAATACATAAATAGACCCACTCCCTATAGAACAGAGCAATAGTTGCTGATAGAGAGATGTTATCAATGAAAGTTCATAACAGCATACCTATTTTTGAGATGGTACTTGAAATAGTATTGAAATGGGCCACAGGGGAAGTAGGAGAGGAGGATGAGGCAAGCTCTATATAAAGTCCACAGCCTGCATCAATATGGACTAGAAAAGAAGGGGGGGGGGGGAAAGTAAACATATCGTGTTGTATGATATGATAGTATGAACAGACTACACAAAGGGAGAGTAGAAAGATGGAACCTTCACAGGATTCCATTAGCCATATTGTCATGTGGGAATGAATGTAGTTTAGAGTCCTACCTAGTAGTCACAATAACGCTGGTATCTGGATAAGGTTTCCCAACTGTTATATATATAAAGATTTTGTTAAATACTCCAACTGACCCGCTGGTCATATGGTCTATTAGGGGAATATGTGTCTGTAGTTCAAGCATCACAACCAAAACTAGAACCACCTGCAATATAATTTAGTATCAGTTATTAGTCCAGATGCAGCAGCATATCTGACTATACCGTAGGTACATCAAGTCCAGCGTGTATGTATAGACCAACCTCCTGTTAGACTGCCCCACGTATCGCATTGTAGCCTGCCGCTGCTCTGGCGGCTCCAGCGTTTAAATAATACCGGCTCCAACCCGGCACATCACCTCAGCAGGAAGTGACGTATGGCGGGTCCGGTCTCTTAGCCCTTAGCCCTTACATCTTTTTGTTCCTGGTAGGACTTATAAGTCCTCAATCTATATCAGATTTCATGATAATGTGAGCCATTTCGCACCTTTTTTAGGCCTAGGATTTGAGAGCCTAACAGATGTGTTTCTTGGGGGGGATACACAGATAGGGAACTTCTGCAGGTAGTTAAATACTAAATACTTCTTTACAGGAGAATTCAGGCCTCGCACATTTCATAATAGCATAGATAAAGTAGCCATGGATTAAGCAAAAAATATGTGTATATGTACTGTAGCACAAACCAAATCTTCCAGTCTAGCAAAGCTTAGACGATGGAAGACTTACCCACTTGCCGACCGCCCACAGTATATTTACTACGGCAGTAAGCCCCTCCTTTACTTTTTTTTTTGGGGAATTTCATATAAAAAAATGTGAAAAATATTGTTATTTTTGCAAAATTGACGCTCTTTTTTTGTTTATAGCACGTAATCAAAAATCGCACAGGTGATCAAATACCACCAAAATAAAGCTCTGTTTGTGGGAAAAAAGGACGTCAAATTCGTTTAGGTACAGTGTCGCACGACCGCGCAATTGTCCGTTAAAGTCACGCAGTGCCGAATCGCAAAATACCCCCTAGTCTTTTAGCAGCCAAATCCTCCGGGGCTTAAGTGGTTAACATTCTGTCTGTGTGTGGGACAAAAGATCCAGCCCTAGCTTGATGGCATACAAGCCATACTCCAGAGCCGGGGAGATCTTTGCTTTCCCTGATCTGAAAGGTTCCCCTGACCAACACTAGCCTGAAAAGCTGAGAAGGAGTCTTGGCCACAATCTTGGTGCAATAGAAGGAGCTCACCTCCCCATTAACATTCTGGACCTACAGCTGAATCAGCTATCCCTTCAATGCAAGATCTCTCAACTGCAGGGTCATCTGATTTGGTTGGAAACTTCCACAGATGTGACTTGCATAAACCATCATAGAGGAACCAGAAGTCTTGCTGCTCTTACTGCCCTTCTGGATTTTCTCCCAAGGAAAAGTTTACTCTCCCGATTCATGGCTGTTGACTTTTCCCACCTGGCTGTTGAACCCCAGGTTCTAAAGAACAGGGGCCTACCCAATTCTGTTATTCCTATGCTTCTCAAAGCTAGGAAGTTAGCCTCTAAAAATGGTTTACTTTTGAATCTAAAAATCGTATATTGCATGGTGTGTGGCTCGGAAATTCCAACCAAGTTCTCAGCCGGACAAATTCTTTCTTTTCAGTCTGGACTGAATCAATAGGGAAAATATTTCCTGCGGCTTCCTGGACTAAGATAAGTACAATATCACAGGGGATAAAGGAAGAAGTACATGAATATACTGACAAATTCTAAATGGCTGTTACAGAGACAGGGCAGGACCCAGATTCTGCTGCCCTGACTCCCATGTTAAGCCCCGTACACACGTACCGATGGTCGGCTTACAAATGTTCCTCTTTTCTCCCCGGGATGTCGGTGTCTGCTGAAAAGTGCAAAGACAGCACAAGGACAGCACAAGAATTTTGTCCGCCGACTGCAGAAGTGATGTCATGTAATGGTTAACTTTCCCTGTGTTTTCTATTTTCTGAGCATGCCCAGTCTTGCAAATCTGCGGTCTGTCGGCCGAATTGTGTACTGACAGGCGAACAATCGTCCGTTCTGGTGTCGGCATACAAATATTTTCATGTTTGCACGAAAGACTTTTGTCCGCGGATTGTGCGCAGACATCTGTCGGAGGCACCATACTAACACGCGTACAATCGGCAGATCCTTCGTCCACCGACGTTTGTATGCCGACGATCGGTACGTGTGTACGGGCCTTTAGTCACAATGTGGGGAACAGGACTCAGGAAATCTCTTCAGGATAAGCTGACTATACACTATCCAGAGTGAAAAAACACAAGTCTGCAAGCTTTGACCACTGTAGCATCTAATGTACAAAAGAATATGGATGATATGGAGGCAAAGAAGCCACAAAGGGTGATGTTAGCCAGTGAGGTCACTAAAAAGCCTATGGAGGTGGGAGAAAGAAAACGGTTCTCCAGCCTGACTTGTTATAATTGTGGCAAGCCTGGACATATGGCACGAGAATACCGTCTGCCATGGAGACAGTTCAGGAAACCGTGGGTTAAGAGAGATTGACTAGATGCAATATTGCCAGTAATTTCAGGATGGCCAAGATGCTTTTGTAAAATTAACCTTAAAAAAATGCCATTTTTTTAAAGCTAGGGAGTTGACCTTCTTGGTGGAAGGGGCCAGTAAAAGTGTAATATCTACACAAACTGTTTGCCCTCTGCCCACAGGGCACAATGTGTCGGTGGTGGGACTAAATGCTTCCACAATGATATTACAGGAATCTCCCCCTCTTCAGGTGAAATAGGAGACGTTTCGTTGCAGACAACTTTCCTGTTGTCTGATATGGTACCCTGTAATCTGCTGAGAAGATATTTTATCAAAATTACAATGCTATATAACTTACACCCCAGGGGGAGTCTGCAACTTCACTACTGAAGTAGAACAAAATGTGTTAAAGTCTGCATGTGTTAGTTACAGCAGCACAGGAAAAGACAAACCCATCTGTTCTTGCAGAGTTGCCAGAAACTCTGGGCCACCTCTAGAGAGGACGTGGGAATATTAAATGTAGCTACGGTCAGTGTGGAAGTGAAGCCGGGGGTCCATCTGCCAAAATTACCCCAGTATCCCTTATTTCAGCAGCAAAAGGACAGTATCAGAGGACATATTCAATTGTATTTTGGAAAAAGGGGTGTTTGGAAAAGTAGATTCTCCTTGCAATACACCACTCTACCCAGTAAAAAAAGAAACCATTCAACCGTAACGTCCCTGTTAAGTACAGACTGGTGCAAGATTTGAAAGCAATAAATAAGGTAATAAAACAAAGCGTCCCTCTTGTCCCTAATCCAGATACATTGCTCTCTAATGTTTCTAATATTCCTAATGAGGCAACTTGCTTTACAGTGATAAAACATTGCAAATGCATATTTCTCAGTGAGACTGGAAGAATAAAAAGAAAAGGGGTTAATTAACCCCTTTTATTTATGGGGTAGTGACAGGTACAGTTAGCTTAGCATAAGTATTATAGGATTAGGGATATTAATAGGGAGTTTAGGCCGGTTAGCTCATCCTTGATGCTGATTGGCTGTTTCTGGTACTAGCTGCCCCAGTATCCAGGTAGATTAGGCTTCTTACCTGCTGCATCCTGTTTTTCCCGCCTGTTCTTTCCTCATCCAGGATTGGTCCAGAGCCTTCCTTCAGCCTCACTTAAGCGGTCTCTCACTGACTGGACTTCAGTTCGCCTCAGGAAGCCGACGTCGAGCAGTTCCCCACCCCCCCTCCCTTATTTGTCGCGGTCAGTTTATTATTTTAGGGTCACCTTTGCATGCTGCAAAGGAGGACGTTTATTCTTGTGATTGAATGTTTTAAGTTCGTATGGATAATTATTCTGAAGTTTGAATTTTGCTGGTGGCAACCTGGGTCGTGGTGACTGGGTTGTTTTATGAGGTTTTGTATTAATATTTGAAAAGTTATTGGTTAATTTAATAAATAATAAATGGCCGCGGCCTCTTCAATTTCCAACCTTAAATTATTGTGGTGTCATTTATTTATCTTAGTTTAAGTTATTTCGTTATCCGAGAAATCCTGTCTACTGCCCCATCATGCACATGCCTTTTTGCTTTACAGTTTGAAAATCAAAGCTGTACATGGAAAAGACTTCCTTAGGGCCTGTCCATATCACCTAGTGTGTTTAACCAGCCGCTTAAACAGGTGTTAGATCAGTGGCAGATACCACTGGGGGTTACTCTACTACAATATGTAGATGATCTCTGTTTATGTGCAGAAACTTATGAGAAATGTGAAAAGGCATCTCTAAAGCCCCGTATACACGTACCGATCGTCGGCCGATTTACTACAGCCGACTGCAGAAGTGATGTCATGTGATGGTTAACTTTCCCTGTGTTTTTTCTTTTCTGAGCATGCCCAGTCTTGCAAATCTGCGGTCTGTCGGCCGAATTCTGTACTGACTGGCGAACAATCGGCCGTTCTGGTGTCGGCATACAAAAATTTTAATGCTTGCATGACAGATTCTTTTCGGCCGAATGTGCGCTGTCGGCTGTCGGAGGCATCATACTAACAAGCCTACAATCGGCAGATCGGTCGTCGGCCGAAGTTTTTCTGTCGACGATCGGTACGTGTGTACGGGCCTTTAGTCTCTTACAATTTCTAGCAGAGCAGGTATGTAAGATTTCAAAAGAGAAGCTACAATGGTGCCAGGAGAAAGTGGTTTTCCTGGGACATTGTATCTTTGGGGGGAAAGAATCTCACATCAGAAAGAAAAGCTGTGATACAAGCATAGCCTCTTCCAAAGAATCAGAAGGCACTCAGGGCATTTTTGGGCCTTGTGGGTTACTGTAGAATCTGGATTCCAACCATGTCATAGATTGCCCAGCCTTTATATACACTGACATCTAGTAAAATTACATATTTTGAATTAACCACTTCCGACCGCCGCAAGTACATATACTGCAGCGATCAGCCCCCCCTGGGCAAAGTGACGTATCGGTAGGTAGGTCACTCGCCCGCGAGCCAATAGGCGGCGCGCTTCCGCCCCCGCTCGTTTACTGCCATCCCGGCGCGAGTGACCCGCGGCTCCGATGTCCGCCGGTCACTCGCGATCTCCTGCTGGAGAGGGAGAAAGGCAGGAGGCTAATGTAAACAAAACCGCCTGCCATTCTCCCTGGTGTAACTGCAGAGATCATACAATCCTACTATGTAGGATCGTCTGTCTCTGTGGTTACATCAAAAGCCACGCCCCTAGGGACACACTTAACCCCTGGATCTCTAATAAAGTTACCCCCTTCCCTGCCAGTGTCATTTTTATAGTAACAGTGCATATTTATAGCACGGATTACTGTAGTAATGTCACTGGTACCCCCAAAAGTGTCAAAAATGTCAGTCAAGAGTCCGATCTGTCCGCTGCAAAGTCGCTGTCCCGGAAAAAAAAAAAATCACAGATCGCCGCCATTACTAGTTAAAAAAAAAAAAAAAAACAATAAAAATGACATAATTTTTTCCTGTAGTTAGTAAACGCAATAACTTTTGCACAAACCAATCAAAATACGCTTATTGCGATTTTTTTCACCAAAAATATGTAGCAGAAAACAAATTGGCCTAAAATGTTAAAAAAATTTAGATTTTTACTTTTTTTGGGGGAATTTCATATAAAAAAATGTGAAAAATATTGTTATTTTTCAAAATTGCCGCTCTTTTTTTTGTTTATAGCGCAAAAAGTAAAAATAGCACAGGTGATCAAATACCACCAAAAGAAAGCTCTGTTCGTGGGGAAAAAAAAGACGTCAATTTCATTTGGGTTCAGCATCGCACAACCGCGCAATTGTCCATTAAATCCATGCAGTGCCAAATCGCAAAATAGGCCCTGGTCTTTGAGCAGCCAAATCCTCCGGGGCTTAAGTGGTTAACAGGGGAACAAACGCAAACAATAGAAACATTGAAACAAGCTATTACGACAAGGAAATGTTTAGCCATGCCTGATTACAAAAAGGATTATTATTTGTTTTGTCATGAGGCAAACAATCAAGAAGCAGGAGTACTGACACAGACATGGGGATAAGTATAAACATGTGGGGTATTATTCTCAGCCGTTGGACCCGGTTATCTGTGCGGCAGCACCTTATGTAAAAGCTACAGCAGTGATGGTGGAGAACCTTGTTTTTAATGGTCCCTCGTGCAGTGCTTACACCAAGTAACATAATTAAAAAGATGTAATGTGCTGAACCGCCACTCTGCTCCCTGTCATTTCTGAGGTGTGGGAGCATGGATTGTGGTAATAGTACAGAGGCCTATTATGAATTATCCACAACAGTGACAGATGTTGCTCTTGAAAACCCAGATATGGAATTATGGGTAGATGGTTCCCGATTCTATACAGAAAAGGGTTCACCTGTCACAGGAATGGCTATAGTGGATCAGGAAGGGGTGGTAGTTCAGGAAGCATTACTGAGCCATTGCTCGGCCCAAGTGGCTGAGCTAGAAGCATTAACAAGGGCATGTCAAATAGTAGAGGGTCAATTGGTTAACCACATAACGACCGCCCACCGCAGATATACTGCGGCAGGCAGCCGCTGCTGGGCAAAGTGACGTATGGGTATGTCACTCGCTCAGCCGCCTGTGGGGGGCGAAGGTACGCCGGCGCACTCCCGCTCTTTCCCTGGGGAGCTAGCGCAAGTGACCGGCGGCTCCGATGGCCGCCGGTCACTCACGGTTCTCCCTGAAGTAAGCACAGAGGCTATGCAATCCTGCTATAAAGGATCGCATGTCTCTGTGGTTACTTCACTAGCCATGCCCCTCGACAGTTAGAATCATGCCCCTAGGGTCACACTTAACCCCTTGATCACTAATATAGTTTACCCCTCCCCTGCCAGTGTCATTTTGACAGTAACACTGCATATTTATAGCACTGATTACTGTAGTAATGTCTCTCGTACTCCCAAAAGTGTCAAAAATGTCAGTCAAGGGTCCAATCTGTTCGCCACAATGTCGCAGTCCTGTAAAAAATCGCAGATCACCGCCATTACTAGTAAAAAAAACAAAAAAAAAATGACAAATCTTTCCCGTAGTATACCCAATAGCTTTTGCACAAACCAATCAAAATAGGCTTATTGCGATTTTTTTTACCAAAAATATGCAGCAGAAAAGAAATTGGCCTAAAATTTTAAAACAATTTGATTTTTACATTTTGTTTTTGAGAATTTCATATAAAAAAAATGTGAACAATATTATTTTTTCAAAATTGTCGCATTTTTTTGTTTATAGCGCAAAAAATAAAAATCGCACAAGTGATCAAATACCACCCAAATAAAGTTCTGTTTGTGGGAAAAAAAAGACGTAAATTTTGTTTGGGTACAGCGTCGCACAACCGTGCATTTGTCCGTTAAAGTCACGCAGTGCCGAATTGCAAAATAGGGCCTGGTCTTTGAGCAGCCAAATCTTCCGGGGCTAAAGTGGTTAATATATATATATATATATATATATATATACCAATTCATGCTACACTTTCGAGGTAGTGTATGATTTTGCTGCGCAGTGGAAAAGTAGAAACTATTTGACATCTCAAGGTAAACCCTAAAAAAATTCTGTGCAGAAAAAGGCTCTATTGGAAGCTATTATCTTGCCAGCTGCTGTTGCAGTGGTAAAGGCTCATATAAAATGAAATGATCCTGTTACTATCGGAAACCAGAGATCAGATAAAGCTGCTAAAGAGGCTGCTTTGTTTCCCTTAGATGAGAGGAGAAGTGAAAACGTGTGTTTCTTAAAGGGAACACTTGATGAGGACACATTGGGGAAGTTGCAGGATGCAGCGACGCAAAAAGAAATGAGTAAATGGAAAAAGGCCCGGTGCAGACAGGAGGAAAAAGGTATTTGGCATCATGAGGATGGGAGACATTGTGCCCCCCGCTCTATGTATTCTGCTTTGTGCTCAATGGTGCATCTCCCCTCTCATGTTGCCAAAGGAGGGATGGTGGATGCAATTTTAAAAATATGGTTTGCAACAGGTATTGAAATAATGGCAAAAAAATGATGCCAAGCAGGTTTGATTTGTGCACAGTTCAACCCAGGGAAAAGGTACAAACACCATCTAGTCATATCCCAACACCTTTATACCCATTTCAGAGACTGCAGATAGACTACATACAGTGCCAAAAGGTGGGAATGTAATATTATGTTTTAACTTGTGTGGATTGTTTTAGTGGTTGGTTAGAAGCTTTCCCAGTACAGAAGGCTACAGCTAAGAAATGTATACAGGAAGTAGTATGTATGTATGGAATTCCAGAAATATTAGAGAGTGATAGGGGAAAGCATTTCACAGGTCAGATACGGACAGCTTTCAATATTGAAAAGCACCTATATACACCATACAACCCAGCTGCGAGTGGTAAAGTGGAAAAATATATTGGGCTGTTGAAAGCAAGGTTGGGGAAACTTAAGGCTGAGGTAGGATTGAATTTGTTAAAATGATTACCTATTGCTGTTCTCTTTGAAAACTACTCTAAAACAAAAGGAAAAGCTATCTCCTCATGAGATACTTTTTGGATCTGTGCCAAAGACAGATTTGTACTATCCACAGGCCTCAACTAAGTCCTATGGCAAGCTCACAGAGTATGTGATAGGACTACAGAGACACCTCAATCAGTTGCACAATAAAATCTATGCTTCACTTCCAAATCCAAATGGTCTTGAAGGGACATACAAGTTACAACCAGATGACTTGGTGGAGCTCAAGAAGCACCTCAGAGGAAAGGTCTTGAGCCTAGATGGTCAGGACCCCAACGGCTGCAAAGCTTGAGGGCAGAGAGGTTTGGGTGCATGCATCACATTGTAAACACGTGCATAAAGCCGTGGTACCTGAGCAATCAGGCTAGCTTAAGGGATGGAGGTCTCAAAGGGGGCCCCGGATCTTGGCCGGCGGTGCTTAGGAAGCATACTGTGTCCTTTTAGTTTCCAGAAAAAGGCATCTGTGGAGGAAAAAGATCGAAGCATGGCAGCGTGTTCTAATGGTAGTAATCCTGGGCCCAATATATGTGGGAAGCCAAACCTTCCTTGAACAGGATGATCCAAATGCATGAGGTGATCAGTACTCAGTTTAATCTTTGAGATTGTTGGATATGTACTATGATTCCCCCTCGTGTATGTCACAAACCCATAAATGCTATGGCAGTAATGAGTCCAGACCTATACCATGCTATATTGTTAAATTTGTCTAAGAATAGTGTGTTAACGATGCAGCAAGGAAAATAGTCAAGGAAGAGACGTAAACAAAGATTTGAGCCTTCCTTCTCACATTAGTGAGATGTATGAATAATGATCAAAGGAGGGAGTTAATGTAGAAGTACAATGTGATCTTTAAATGTAAAATCACACACTATGATGTTGGAATCAGTAAAACACATTTTTAATGAAATCTATATAGTTTTAACATATATGATGTTAGGGTGATATATATATATATATATATATATATATATATATATATACACATACATACACACACACGCTCGCATATCCTAAAATGTATTTTCTATATCGATTAGTGAAGCTAAAATGGCATTTGTGAAATTGTAGAAACATGTTTTTGGTAAGATGTTATCAGTAAAATACCACCATGTACGATCGCCCCCATACCAACATATCACTCTTAAATGTGTGTTATGTGATCAGATACCCTAAAAAGGGGAACTGAGAACCATCACATCAGAGCATACAGGGCAGCTTTATAGGGGTGTGCTCCCACATAGCTATGTCTGATACTAAACCTTTTAATTTGGAACTCTCTCAGTCTGGAGGTTGATTTCATTTCAGGTATGAAAAAGCGATATACAAAGACAATTAAATGGAGGCAAAAAAATAAATAAATCAGGGAGATACATATGCACATTAGGTATCATTCAAAGAATGGAGACATTTGGCTTGTTTGCTACAAAGTCTAGAATATTATGCAAATCGAATAAGGCAAGTATGATGTACAGTCAAAATTCTGGATCTTAATTTTAAAACCATTAACTTCACATGATCCTTGTGAACACGCTAATTAACATGGCACAGGAGACCATGATGTGGTTCTATTAGAATCAACATGACATTTTTAGTTAGAAGCTATGTACCGAAAAAAATGATTAACAAAAAAACTGCATGTGTGAAACCAGTTTGATTCTTTTAATGTCAAAGGAGAGCTAAATGTCATCATAACAACTAAATGAATTAATGTTAAGAAAGACATGAAAAACATTAGTTATGTAAATTATTTCTTAAAAGGTACATTGTGACTTGATTGTCTAGGCAATAGTTGTAGAACTGGCATCCTATAAACTGGAGTTTTGACAAAGTAACTTTATATATACAAGTTCTCAGAAAATTATTTGGGCAGTCTTTTCTTGCAAAATAGCTTAAAAATAAATGCTGCTTCCACAACATGAAAAAATGTAATAAATGGCTATTCACACCTATCCATTGTAGGGGGAGCTAACGCATGTTTAAAACATTTTTCATTCAGCTAGTTCACATATATGCAGTGTATTAACATGTGGTGGCCCACAAAAAGGTCTGTTTTTTCATCCATTGTTGTGTGTTGTATGGGCTTTGAAAAGGATTGGCAAAGCATGTCCCCATATCATAAAGGTGCATCATAGATGTACCTGAACCTAAAAACTGAACTACAATGCAAGTGCGTAAGTGTGAATCTTTAGAGGGATTGTAAAGGCAGGTGTTTTTTTTTTAATCTTAATGCACTCTATGCTTTAGGATAAAAAAAAAAAAACCTGTGTGCAGCAGCCCCCCTAATACTTACATGAGCCCATCTTTATCCAGTGATGTTGCAGGAGTTTCTCCGCTGCCCAGGACTCCACCCCTCATTGGCTGAGGCAGCAGCGCGGCACGAATAACTCCCACTGCCATCAAAGTCAGTCAGCCAGCCAATCAGGAGAGAGAGGGGGAGGGGGCAGGTCCGGGTCTTAGCTCCATGTCTGAATAGACATAGGGAGCTGGGACTCGGCTCGGGTGCCCCCACAGCAAGCACTCAACAGGGAGGAGGAACCAGAAGCACAGAAGAGGGACCCGAGAAGAGGAGGATCCAGTCCACTCTGTGCAAAACCACTGCACAGGGCAGGCAAGTATGACGTGTTATTTTTTTTTTTTTTAAAACAAGATTTTACAATCCCTTTAATGCTTTTTCTAAAGACAGGCTGATACAATGTACATTTCCAAAAACTTTCTTTAACTCCACCAAGAATGCATATTTTGCAAGTAGACTTATACAGTATATGCACAAGTAGAAAGAGAACTATTCCAGCAAAATGGAAGACTGAGAACATATCCACCAACATGAATTGTTTATGGGAACTGAGAACAACTTTGGGCTAGCACTATAGAGACAATAAGCTGCATATATTGATTCTCTGTGTTGGGGCTTTTTTTGCATGGAGCTCCATTCAAACCCTAAAGCTTGCATTACATAAAACTTTGGCCTCCCAATGAAAAAAAAAAAAATCCTCCAGAATTTAACTATAAGTGCACTGTTTTCTCTAATGACCCGTATACATGGTCCGAAAATCGGACGACAAATCCTTCGTTTTTCTTTCAATGCTAGTCGCATACCGAAAATTAAGTTTACTAAAGTTACAAAAATTCTCGTACGACAGAATAAAAAAAATTTGAAGTGATGTAAAGTGTTGAACAAATACACATACACATGTATTGTATTTTCGAACGACAACTGTACTGATTAAACGAAAATCGTATGATCTGGTATCGTACGAGAAAAATTTTGCTTGTCCAATAGGATAATAGGTCATATCATGATCGGCTCTCGAAAGCTGTATACTAATGATCAGATTATCCCCGGATTTTTAGATCTTGTGTACAAGCCATTATTCCCTCTGCAAATACCTGTTGATTTTTTACCAACAAGTCCACCTGCTGCTTCACTGTCCCAGCTGTGGACACAGAACCATCATAGCGAGAATCGGCAGGGGGAACAGAGGAATGGAAACAATGTGTATTATGTTTAAATATATCAAAGTGTAGCGCAACAAAAATAATATATATATAAAAATCTCTACAAATTTCATAAGCAAAATTAAATTCCCAATTTCATATACACATAAACGTGCCCAAAAATGATATTCAATTCAAAAGTATTATCACAAATAATCAATACTATGCACCAATCCTCATTAGAATCATAAACCACAATCTTCCTTTTAAAGTGTGTAGTATCACAATTTAAATCATGCAAACAATTTCAGAGAAGAAAGTGTTCCACTGCTGTGTCCCACTGTCTGTCTCTGCAGCCTCTTATCTCAAAAGGTAGACCCACACAATGGTAAGGTAAACCAAAGCTTCCACAGACACCTGGGTCAAGTAACTGCAGCTATCCTCCAAGAGCAAATAGGATGGGTCTCACTTCACTCTGCACCTCAGGAATCCTTACACTCCGTAGAAAAAAATAAATAAAAACCTCCATAGTGCAGTATGAACTAGGAAGATTAAAATATCACTCACAAAATAAGTGCACTAATATATCTAGTGCAATAGATAGGATCACCTATTTAAATAACATGCATATTGCCCTCTTAGGAAATGGAAATCTATGGAGAGGATATGTAAAGATGGCCGATCTCCAACTTCCTGGAGTGATGAAGTCATGTGGCTCTGCCCCCAATGTATTTCATCACATGGTATAATGACTTACTTGTTTTTGGATAACCACTCCTCTATCCAGCATGCCTCAGTGTGTTAGCAAGCAGTATGAATAGCATGATCATAACAATAGAGATTGGACTCTATGAAAAAGATTTTACAGGGAGGACAAAAAATAAAATTTTCTATTTTGTATGTCATTTAGCGTCCAGACAGCTAAAAGCAGTCTGAAGGATAGGCAAACAGCAATAACTACTACACGGCCCAACAAAAAATGAACTTGGGTCTGTCTGATAGACCAAAGGCCCAATCTGATACCGGATGAGGCTAAACCCTCTGCCTGACAGGGAAACGTGCCAACATGGCCAGAAGGAGGAAACAGACACCAACCTGATGTCCAAGGTCAAGAAAAAGAATGGTCACCAACCAGAACAGAATGACAACACTGAAGGGAATGGGCAAAGTGATAAGCTAGTCAACTTGAACTTGTCAAAAGGGGTGGAGCAAATAAATTCCTGTTGGGGAAAGAAAAAAAAAAAAAAAAAAAACTCAACCCGACATGGTCTGCAACGAAAGGGATCGAGACCCTTAAGCCCTGTACACACGATCAGATTATCGAAAGATCTGTCGTCCGTTTTTTGTGGCATGCTAGTCTGATGTGGAAAGTAAAGAGGTTATATTCATACGAATTTTCCCGTACGACAGAATTCTATGTCAGAAGTGATGTCATGTGTTGGATTGCTTTGTATGTGTTCTTTCGTCTCTGAGCATGCCTAGTCTTGCTCTTAAGATTTTTTTCCGTCGAAATCTGTACTAATGAGACGAAAATCGGACGTGTGTTGACGGAGGACAAAAATTTTATAGCCTGCACATCAGGTTTTTGTCAGCCGAAAAGTCGGAGTCAGCTGTCGAAAGCACCATACTAACAATCCGAAAATCGGCAGATCGGTCGTCGGACGAAATTTCCCTTCCAAAATTCTTATTGTGTGTGCGGGGCTTTAGTACAAAATAAAGAACCTGAAAACATGTTCTTGTAAAAGGGAGACCAGCCAGTGTAAGCAGGAAGGCCCTAAGTTTCTATTTATCTGGCCCACTAAGGGTCAAGAAATTAAGAACTTTGTGCATCAAGAGATTGTCAGAACAAAGTCTGTTAATCTATGTGGGGACACAGGTTAACAGCTGAAGTGTGCCAGAGGCAAGGGACTAGCCTGTAAACCTTAAGGAGTGCTTTCTGTACCTGCATGCCTGAGGGGAAATCTACCCAAGGACCTGCAAGGATTAGCCACCATCCGTGCCCTGGGAAATGTTGGGGCGCACCTTCATGTGGATGACTCCTCTGAGGGGTTAACAGATTCCTTGTTTCCAGTCTTGTAAGCCAGTAGAACCAGTCCTAGAGGGTCTGGGTGAGTCAAAGACAAAAGCTAGCAAAACATATTTAGACTTTTCTCGGAAATGTAGAAGAGACGTCTGAGGGAACACTAGCAAAACATACATACTGGGAAGAGAAGGGGTTATCCTGGGCTAGCCTACAGATTTTTTGTTTGTCTAATACTCATGTAGGCAGCAATATAACCTGCCAGTGGATGATTTCCTGTGTCCTTTAATGGATGATAAAACATTTGTTTACATAAGAGCATCTGTAAAACAGATGTTGCAAATATATTGAGCATAACTCCGCATAAAGTTATGACTGGGCCACACAGGCCGAAAATGTGTTAGAAATGTTGTCATGTCTTGATTTTACCAGGGTACTATAATTTTGCTGAAGAATCCATGCCCATATGCCAGCTTTTTTTCATTGTGATAACTCTAGTGTATGGCGATAAGAGACACAAAACACAATTAAGGCATTTACATTTTATCCTAGAAACATCCCTTTGTGTGGAACACAACTAATGTGAGGGAAAAAATGGATTTTAGACTTACCTGTAAAATGATTTTTTTGGAGTGCAGTACAGGACACAGGCAGATTCAGAGATGACTGTTATAGGCAGATACCTTTAGCTGAGCAGCCACAAACAACTGAAAAACCCCTATATCCTTTCTCCCACTCCCAGCAGGTCTCAGTTCTTTAGCAAGCAATAAGAGGACCACAAAGGGGTGGCTGTCTTGTGTCCTGTACTGTACACCAAGAAATTGATTTTACAGGCAAGTTCAAAATACCATTTTCTTGTTTATAAAGTGAAGGACACTGCCAGATTAAAAAAAAAAGTAGCACATGCCAATGCAATACAAATAGGGGGGAATTGCAAAAAAAAAATCAGCAAACAGCCCCCCCACACACAACAATCAGAAAGGGTGCAGTACTCATACAGCAGCTGGAAGCACCTTGCAACCAATGGCAGAATCAGCTGAGGCCTGAACATCCACCTGATAAAACATGTGAACCAAAGACCAGACAGACATACAAATCTGCAACGTAGAAGCTTGATGCTGAAAAGCCAAGGATGCACTGATGGATCTAGTAGAATGAGTCGTCAGCAGAAAGAAAGGAATCCCTAACCATGGCTAAGTCCAAACCCCATCCCGAGAGGTCCACCTGGCAATAGTGGAGAAAAAAAACACAAAACAAAAACAGGGAAGGGAGGAGCCTGAAGCAGCAAAAGCATCAGGTTCAAGTCCTGTGATGCCACTGGAGAGCATCTGGGGGGAAAAATATGAGCTAATCCTGTGAAAAAACATTTACCAGGGAATGGAGATGCCAATAGCCATGGAAAAAATAACCATGGTTAAGATTATGCCCTTGAACCAGCCCCAATTGAAGGAAAACGAAGGAACGTCCCATGGAGTACGGTGGGGGCTAACCTTCTGCTGGTCCCACCAGGAAATATTAGATTTCCAGGTGCAGTAATAGACTTTATGAGAAGTCAATTTTTTGGCATTCAGAAGTGTAGGGGTGATGAGTCAGCCAGACCCCTATTTCTAAGGACTTGGGCTTCAACAGCTAGGTTGCCAAAGCCAGGCCAAAAAGTGGAGCGGAACAGTGGCCCCCGAGACAATAGACCTGAATAGTCTGCCAGATGTTGGAGTATGTCATGCGTACCATGTTCTTGGCCATTTTGGGGAAACGAGTATTACTGGGTTGCCTTCAGACTTGATCCAATGGAGCTGGCAAGGTAGGAAGCATATATTAAGGAGAATTTCTATGGGGTTATCAGATCATCCACCGCTAAGGCCTTTGGATCTCACGATCAAGACACATACCTCTCCACTTTGTGCTTGAATCGTGACACTAGAACAGGGATCATCAAACTACGGCTCTCCAGCTGTTGCGGAACTATACGTCCCATAAGGAATTGTAAAACTCTGACATTCACAGACATGACTGGGCATGATGGGAATTCTAGTTCCTGGACAACTTGAGGGCCATAGTTTGGAGATCCCTGCCCTAGAAGATCCATTTCCAGCGTCCCCATCTATGACAAATGTCAAAAAACCTCTGGGTGGAAGGAACACTGTCCCTATCCCACCTGCTGGTGGCTGAGTCTTCCTGCTAATCTTCCACACCTAGAATGTGTCAAGGCTGGAATATGTGTGACATTCATTTAATATAAAGGGTCCCATGTGCTGTGCTGCTGGCTGGTCTCTTGGTTGAAGTCCAAAATATTCTGCTTGCCCTTCCAATATCCCCCCCAGGCATAATCTACTGGTGCTGCAGGGATTAATTTGAGTGCCCAACCTATCACAGGTACCTCAACAAGAGTGCCAACTATGCCTGCCCTTTCTTCCCCCTCCTTCTTTCATAGAAGCTGTACCATGGCTTCCAGCAATAAAAAAGAGACCTGTAGAAATAGAGGAGGGCCTTTCATTCAACCGGCCATCCTCCATTCATAGTGTTTTTTTATTTTAATGGTAGGTATAGTACAGCTTATAATAATGGAGGAGGCAGAAGGAAACAGTGGGCATAGTCAGCACACTTGATAAGTGCCTGTAAGAGGTCCAGCACTCCCTGCAGCCATATTCTTAGAGTGCTGCAGGGGGTACTAGGGAGGATTTCCCTTCCAAAATTCTTATTGTGTGTGCGGGGCTTTAGTACAAAATAAAGAACCTGAAAACATGTTCTTGTAAAAGGGAGACCAGCCAGTGTAAGCAGGAAGGCCCTAAGTTTCTATTTATCTGACCCACTAAGGGTCAAGAAATTAAGAACTTTGTGCATCAAGAGATTGTCAGAACAAAGTCTGTTAATCTATGTGGGGACACAGGTTAACAGCTGAAGTGTGCCAGAGGCAAGGGACTAGCCTGTAAACCTTAAGGAGTGCTTTCTGTACCTGCATGCCTGAGGGGAAATCTACCCAAGGACCTGCAAGGATTAGCCACCATCCGTGCCCTGGGAAATGTTGGGGCGCACCTTCATGTGGATGACTCCTCTGAGGGGTTAACAGATTCCTTGTTTCCAGTCTTGTAAGCCAGTAGAACCAGTCCTAGAGGGTCTGGGTGAGCCTACTTCATGAGAAGGTGGAGGATGGGAATCAGCTGACCTTTCTGAGAGGCAGGTAAAGGTTTAGACGTTTAGGGATGTCCTTGATGATCATGTCAATGGTGGGTAAGAAGAGACAGTGTTTCGTGAAGACCAAGATAGCACAGTTGTTTTTAACAAACATAATCCTCAAAGAACCTTATTGCTGCAGCACTGTTGTGTGGTCACACAAGCTTTCCCTGTTCTTTGGTATCTACAAAGATCTTTGAGAGGGGATTTATTACTGCAGTACAAGACCGTGTCTGCGCAGCCCTGATTGGTGCGGTGCCAGTCACATGACCAACAGTTTCAGAAGAGCTATTTGCATAAATCATAAATATCTAAAAATTGTTTTACAGCTTCCTATTAATATTTAATCAAATGTTAGTGAGTCAAAGATGATTGACAGTAGCTTTCATTTTGTTCCGACAGCATCTGCATCTAAAATCTTTTTTTTTTTTTTAAACTTTACAGGTAATAATAATCACATTTGATATTTATTATTGATTTATGTTAAAACGTAGCTTTTTTTTTGTGAGCTTCTTCGCAAATGTAATCAATCAGCATACTTTATCCTGCCCCCATAGTGTTTAGCAATAGGAAGAGAATTGAGGGAGGAGAGTGCCATTTACCACTGTGTACATGCCCACATGTATGACTATATAGTCACATGATAAAAACGGGGGGTGTGAGAATACCAGCACTATGGAGTGTATAACGCCCAAAAGGAATGTGTGGTTTAAGCTGCCGCCAACCTACCTCTGAGGTAGTGTGTGAATAGAAAGTGCAAGTGTTGTTGGTATGTCGGCGCTACCACAATGTGCAAAAATATAAAACTGTGCTGTGCAAATAGTGACAAGTGAATGGCATAAAATATCGTGAAAAATATCATGAAAGTGCACTGTGCATTTATGTCATACTCATGTGGACCTGCAGGGTGCCGAGGTGCCACAACAATGCTATGTGCTGAGAACCAAGGTAGTTGTGGCAAATGCTACTAATTCTTCCAATTAAGTTTTACAGAGAATTGTGCCAGTGAATTTGTGGGAGATGAGTGCTCAGAGGATATATCATGCTAGTGTTTCCGGTGCTATTACCCGTGGCCCACCACTAGGTAAAAGCACTTACCGCACAGATTGTTTAGGGTTAAAACTGCACGTCAATCCCGGGTACCACTTTAAATCCACATTGGCACTGCAAGTACAAGATAGCTTTCATTGCGTAGTATAGTTAGATACAAAATGTAAACCATATCCACTCACCCCTAAAAATATATAGGGTTGGATATCCTTTGTTTAAGACCTTATAAGTAAAGTTGATTCTTTAGTAAGTCCAAAATAGGATCAGGTATCATCCAGGACTCAAAAATAACCTTATCATAGGTTGAGATCATAGATCAAAATGGCAGATATCCACCTCCCTACTCCCCACAAGATGTCAGACGTCCTCGCTTTCACAGAGTGTCCAAAACATGGTGGGGCACATGCGTTTTGGACACTCTGTGAGAGCGAGGACGTCTGACATCTTGTGGGGAGTAGGGAGGTGGATATCTGCCATTTTGATCTATGATCAAATATAAGGTCTTAAACAAAGGATATCCAACCATATATATTTTTAGGGGTGAGTGGATATGGTTTACATTTTGTATCTCTAACTATACTATGCAATGGAAGCTATCTTGTACTTGCAGTGCCAATGTGGATTTAAAGTGGTACCCGGGATTGACGTGCAGTTTTAACCCTAAACCATCTGTGCGGTAAGTGCTTTTACCTAGTGGTGGGCTACAGGTAATAGCACCGGAAACACTAGCACGATATATCCTGAGAGCACTCATCTCCCACAAATTCACTGGCACAATTCTCTGCAAAACTTAATTGGCAGAATTAGTAGCATTTGCCACAACTACCTTGATTCTCAGCACATAGCACTTTATGTTGTGGCACCTCGGCCCCCTGCAGATCCACATGAGTATGACAAACGCACAGTGCACTTTCATATTTTTCACGATACTTTATGCCATTCACTTGTCACTATTTGCACAGCAGTTTTATATTTTTGCACATTGTGGTAGCGCCGACATACCAACAACACTTGCACTTTCTACTCATATAGTCACATGGGCTGCACAGAAAGGATGAAATTAAAAGCTTAGAAGTAAACCTGGAGCATGCTGAGTAAACAACAACAGCTGCTCTACACAATATCAGGCTCCCGTGGGGAAACAAAGATAGGGGGGGGGGGGGGGGACAGCTGATGGCAGGATCAACCAGATACATTTCCCTCTACACAAATACTTTAGTGGTTATGTAAAATATGCTCACTCTTTTATATAGCATGCAATCAAAGTTAGTCTAGGTTCACTTTAACCCGAGTTCTCCGCACATCTGAATAGACAAAAGACCCATACAGTACATAAACGTAGAGAATTCTAGCAAGCCATCACAACCGAAATGTAGAGCTTCAGACATGTGGAGCTCTACCAGTCTTCCACAGTTTGACGGAACAAAGCAAAGTGAAGAGCCTACGAGCACAAACTGGCTGATAAAGATTAACATTGTTTCATAAAATTCTTAAATGTGAGAACAGCCTTTACTGGCCTAGTGGTTGAAAGTGATATTAAAGTTTTTTTTTTCTTTTTTTGTTTAAAAATAAACATTTTATATTTACCTACTCTTATCAGCGGTTTTGCACAGGGCAGCCCCGATCCTCCTTTTCTCGGGTCCTTTTCTGGTGCTCCTGCCCCCTTCCCTTCTGCAGAGAGCCCCCCACAGCAAGCAGCTTGCTATGGGTGCACCCAAGCCAAGCCGCTGCTCTGTGTGTCCATTCAGACATGGAGCCGCAAGCTCAGCCCCCTCTCTCTCCTCATTAGCTCACTGACTGATTGACAACAGTGGGAGCCAATGGTGTCCGCTGCAGTCTTAGCCAATGAGGAGGGAGAGTCTCGGACAGCTGAGACTCTCGTTAAACATCGCTGGATCGAGATGGGGCTGAGTATTAGGGGGCTGCTGCACACAGAACGTGTTTTACCTTAATGCATAGAATGCATTAATTTAAAAAACGTTCTGCCTTTAGAACCACTAGGGTGTGTCTCAGGCAAATCCATAGTGGGTATAAACTGCTGTTTTACAAACGCCTTCCCAAAAGGTAACGGATCCAACAAGCACTCAAGTCGGGTCCCAGACCATTTGGGGTGCTTTCAGTGCACATAGTGAAATAACTCAAATAGCAGGTTTAGTGGAAGTTCTTTGCAGCTGTAGTTGCTCAAAAGCTAGGCTTAGGAAATGCTGATCCAGACAGCTGCCCTGTAGAGAACAGTGGAAGCAGAGATGTAGCAAGAAAGCTTGAATGAAGAAAAAGTTGAAAATAAGTCAAAGACAAAAGCTAGCAAAACATATTTAGACTTTTCTCGGAAATGTAGAAGAGACGTCTGAGGGAACACTAGCAAAACATACATACTGGGAAGAGAAGGGGTTATCCTGGGCTAGCCTACAGATTTTTTGTTTGTCTAATACTCATGTAGGCAGCAATATAACCTGCCAGTGGATGATTTCCTGTGTCCTTTAATGGATGATAAAACATTTGTTTACATAAGAGCATCTGTAAAACAGATGTTGCAAATATATTGAGCATAACTCCGCATAAAGTTATGACTGGGCCACACAGGCCGAAAATGTGTTAGAAATGTTGTCATGTCTTGATTTTACCAGGGTACTATAATTTTGCTGAAGAATCCATGCCCATATGCCAGCTTTTTTTCATTGTGATAACTCTAGTGTATGGCGATAAGAGACACAAAACACAATTAAGGCATTTACATTTTATCCTAGAAACATCCCTTTGTGTGGAACACAACTAATGTGAGGGAAAAAATGGATTTTAGACTTACCTGTAAAATGATTTTTTTGGAGTGCAGTACAGGACACAGGCAGATTCAGAGATGACTGTTATAGGCAGATACCTTTAGCTGAGCAGCCACAAACAACTGAAAAACCCCTATATCCTTTCTCCCACTCCCAGCAGGTCTCAGTTCTTTAGCAAGCAATAAGAGGACCACAAAGGGGTGGCTGTCTTGTGTCCTGTACTGTACACCAAGAAATTGATTTTACAGGCAAGTTCAAAATACCATTTTCTTGTTTATAAAGTGAAGGACACTGCCAGATTAAAAAAAAGTAGCACATGCCAATGCAATACAAATAGGGGGGAATTGCAAAAAAAAAATCAGCAAACAGCCCCCCCACACACAACAATCAGAAAGGGTGCAGTACTCATACAGCAGCTGGAAGCACCTTGCAACCAATGGCAGAATCAGCTGAGGCCTGAACATCCACCTGATAAAACATGTGAACCAAAGACCAGACAGACATACAAATCTGCAACGTAGAAGCTTGATGCTGAAAAGCCAAGGATGCACTGATGGATCTAGTAGAATGAGTCGTCAGCAGAAAGAAAGGAATCCCTAACCATGGCTAAGTCCAAACCCCATCCCGAGAGGTCCACCTGGCAATAGTGGAGAAAAAAAACACAAAACAAAAACAGGGAAGGGAGGAGCCTGAAGCAGCAAAAGCATCAGGTTCAAGTCCTGTGATGCCACTGGAGAGCATCTGGGGGGAAAAATATGAGCTAATCCTGTGAAAAAACATTTACCAGGGAATGGAGATGCCAATAGCCATGGAAAAAATAACCATGGTTAAGATTATGCCCTTGAACCAGCCCCAATTGAAGGAAAACGAAGGAACGTCCCATGGAGTACGGTGGGGGCTAACCTTCTGCTGGTCCCACCAGGAAATATTAGATTTCCAGGTGCAGTAATAGACTTTATGAGAAGTCAATTTTTTGGCATTCAGAAGTGTAGGGGTGATGAGTCAGCCAGACCCCTATTTCTAAGGACTTGGGCTTCAACAGCTAGGTTGCCAAAGCCAGGCCAAAAAGTGGAGCGGAACAGTGGCCCCCGAGACAATAGACCTGAATAGTCTGCCAGATGTTGGAGTATGTCATGCGTACCATGTTCTTGGCCATTTTGGGGAAACGAGTATTACTGGGTTGCCTTCAGACTTGATCCAATGGAGCTGGCAAGGTAGGAAGCATATATTAAGGAGAATTTCTATGGGGTTATCAGATCATCCACCGCTAAGGCCTTTGGATCTCACGATCAAGACACATACCTCTCCACTTTGTGCTTGAATCGTGACACTAGAACAGGGATCATCAAACTACGGCTCTCCAGCTGTTGCGGAACTATACGTCCCATAAGGAATTGTAAAACTCTGACATTCACAGACATGACTGGGCATGATGGGAATTCTAGTTCCTGGACAACTTGAGGGCCATAGTTTGGAGATCCCTGCCCTAGAAGATCCATTTCCAGCGTCCCCATCTATGACAAATGTCAAAAAACCTCTGGGTGGAAGGAACACTGTCCCTATCCCACCTGCTGGTGGCTGAGTCTTCCTGCTAATCTTCCACACCTAGAATGTGTCAAGGCTGGAATATGTGTGACATTCATTTAATATAAAGGGTCCCATGTGCTGTGCTGCTGGCTGGTCTCTTGGTTGAAGTCCAAAATATTCTGCTTGCCCTTCCAATATCCCCCCCAGGCATAATCTACTGGTGCTGCAGGGATTAATTTGAGTGCCCAACCTATCACAGGTACCTCAACAAGAGTGCCAACTATGCCTGCCCTTTCTTCCCCCTCCTTCTTTCATAGAAGCTGTACCATGGCTTCCAGCAATAAAAAAGAGACCTGTAGAAATAGAGGAGGGCCTTTCATTCAACCGGCCATCCTCCATTCATAGTGTTTTTTTATTTTAATGGTAGGTATAGTACAGCTTATAATAATGGAGGAGGCAGAAGGAAACAGTGGGCATAGTCAGCACACTTGATACGTGCCTGTAAGAGGTCCAGCACTCCCTGCAGCCATATTCTTAGAGTGCTGCAGGGGGTACTAGGGAGGAGGGGGCAGAGGACTTAGAATTTCAACAAACAGACCAGCCTCAGCACAGGCAACACTCCTATTTGAAAGTATTGGGCATTTTTTTTAACAAGAATTTTGACTTGTAAATTTCATATTTCCAAGTATAGTACAGGACACATGCTGGGCTTTCATAGTACCTTCAGGTGATTGAACACTGGTAAAGCTTTCCAGGACACGTCGCCTATGCGTAGCCCTATATAACCCTACCCCATTCCATAAGATCTCAGATTTTAAGCCAACAATGCAGAGTAACACAGGAACAAAAAGGGAGGGAAGGCTGTGTCCTATATTGTACCCCTAAATATTAAATTTACAGGTAACTAAAAATTCCTAAGCCTCGGTTCACACTAGGGCGACCTGTGAGGCGACCTGGTCGCCTCACAGGTCGCCTCCCATAGGGAAGCTGCGGACTCGTTCTAATAGGAGCGACACAAGTCGCTCCGACCTAGAAAAAGGGTCCGGAGCTTCTTTGGGGCGACCAGGAGGCGACCGCCATAGACGTCAATGTTATGAAGTCCGTGGCGGCCGCTCCGAGGTCGCGGCGCGCTGCTCGCACCGCGATCTCGGAGGTCGCCCCGGGAAGTAGCGTCGCGGTAGTGTGAACCGGCGCTTAAGACAACCCAAATCAATAAACAAGAAGGGTGGGCAACACAAAAGCAAACAGAACTGTGCCAACAGACCCAAACAATAACAAGGGGTCACAGATCCAAAGAATGCTGCTGCAAGACCTTTTAAGCCGAAAGCAGAAGCTTGGACAGTCACCTGGTAGAACAGTATGAACTGAAGGTCAGGTGTTGGCCTTGCAAAGCTAGGCAGAAATTTGATGTTGGAATTCCCAAAAAAAACCCCCACCAATCTAGTAGAGTGGGCACATAAGAGTGCTGTATTTTGAATCAGGATGTCCTTTACAAGACATGGCAAAAGTCATTCATGACAGTAGTCCTTCTTAAAAAAGCTGTGGCTTTTAGAAAATTGCTCTGCCAACATTTAGACAAGGAAGAGCAATCTCTTTAAGGTGGCTAGAAGTAGGACACAAAGGGTACAAGTACACACTACCATTTTTTATTCGTTCAACCCAGTGGGCTGAACAAAAATACTGACAGCTCGGGAGGAGCTGTTGTACTAACTATGCGATGTTAGTACAGCAATCTTCCCCATTGAGCTATTGTGCCCTGGGGGGGGGGGCTCATCGGCAAAATATTTTTGTTTTTTCATTTTCGAGCCGTTAGTTCAGATCATTTTCTAAGTCGCAAAAGCTTTCAAGTGTAGTGCCAATTTTTTGTGTGGATATACAGTATATAACAGGAAAACTGATCATAATAATTGTTGATATGGAAAACAGACAAGCCTACATCATATGCCTTTTACTAGTTTCACTGTTACAATCATGAAGTAAAGGCATAATAAAAAGTTTAATTTTAAGAAATTATGTTATTTTAACAGTGCTTCTGATAAAAATAGAATGAGTCTTCATCAACTGAAAAACATGGCCTGTAACAGATACCCAAAGTATACTTAAAGCCAAAATACTCCCCCCACCGCCATCTTGAATAGAGTAGGGAATGGTTGAGATCCTTTTTGTTGATTGACCTTCACATTCTGTCCTGCAGACACAAGTGGAAATCTCTCCAGACAAAGTCTCCCTCTGGACAATGGTTAACAATCAACTTTTCCCATTTCTTTTCAAATGACAACTCCAAATTTAGAATTCTACACCTGTGTTTCAGTCTTGGTAAGTCACCCGGGCAAACAGAAGGTGAGGTCTCCCCAGCTGGGACCCAGACAGGAGTTCAGGACTTTTAGAGACACTGGGGGGGGGGGGGGGTGACATTCCATTCATAGGACAGACAAAAGGAATTGGCAATTTCTTAATCTGGATACTGTAGAATTCTTAAAACAAAAGATACTGTTATTGCTCCCTTATGCCATACTTTACATAAAATGCCCAAATTGGTACAAATAAATATTTTTCAGCTTAAAAACACACAACTCCTATTAAACGTGAGTCATTCTAGCATTTAGAAACTGCTGACATACAGTGAAATTAAATTTTCCTTGTGACTACAATAGCCAGTTCACTTCTGGTGAATAATTGTATTTATTTTTATGATGAGTAATCTACCAGCTCATGAGTTTTATTCCTTTTAGAGACTTACAGATAGTTGCATGCTCTTCTAGAATTTCAATAATTAATTTAAAAATATCCCATGACCCAACAAGAAGGGAATGATTATCTTAACAGCATGATATTCTTTTACTGCAGTTCAATTATCACCACCAAATGCAGACTGCGCAGGAAAAATTAAATGTGTATTTCTTTTTTTATATAATAAAACTGCCTTTATTTAATTGTACAACCTTTACCCCAACGCTGTTTCAGCACGCTGACAGTAAAATATAAATTACTGAACTGAAGGAATACATTGAAAAACACTGAGCATGTGAAATAACCTGAAGACTTCTTTCTTCAACTGTGTTAGCCAGCTTAGTAAAATGAACTTTGTTAACAGAAAAAAAAAATGTTTAAAAGCAGGATCTGAGGTTCTCTTTTAGAAGCAAAAGTTCAGCATAAAAAAAAAAAAAAAAAAAAATCAAAAACTATTTATATATAACATAATAGGACTTCCCATAGGCATGAAACATGCACACATCAATAGTTCACAAAAATCCCTTATTTGCTGTATTTATCCAGCAGTTTCATGTGTGGATTCAAGAATATATCCATCTTCATGCCCAAAATAAAGAAGAAAAGTTTGCAAGTTGTCCATAATGGTGTCACACCAAGAGGTAAACAGCCTTAGATGATCAGGAAGTTCCTTGTCTCTTTTGCTGCTGACTTCTAATGACATCCAGCTGTTTCTTGCATTGCTGATAATACGTAGAAAGACTTTTGTTTTCGTCTAGAAGTTTTTTGTGTTCCTGTACCAGACGAGATGTATTTTGTTGCTCTTTTTCATCCTGGTCTAGTTCAGCTATTAGCTCTTGTCTATAACATGGCACAAAAGATAAATAATTAAATGTCACAATTCTAACTGCTAAAACCCAATATGCATGTTAAAACACTAGCTACTTTCTGTAGTCAACTACTAAAATCTTCCAAAACATAAAAAAAAAATACGCACATCTTCAAGCAGGGTACTTGAACTGTATGTTTTAAGAAAAAAGAGCCGAGCCAGTATTAAAGCTTCAATATTCATTAACATCAGGATGTTCTCAAATCCATTTACTAAAAGTATAGTTACTAGCAGACACTGTTGGCGTTAACTTTTGCCTCCTTTTAAACATATATTCAGGAAACATTTGTGACACTGCTCTGAAGAACAGCTTCCCAACTTAAATCTTTTACTATAAAACTGCTTTTTTTAATATAATTTTATTAGAAAAATTTAGCAAATATACAAGGGAAGAAAGACAAATTGGGTTGTCTCACAAAGTAGGTACTGGGAATACATGTGAACCCTTTACAATAAAGTTTTTATTAAAAAAAAGCGTGTTAAAAACTTTCATTGGAAAAATTTAAAAAGCAAAATCTGCTACAATATTTACCAGAAATTGATACTTACTTTCGCTGCAATAATAATGCAATTTCAGTCTGAACCTTCATATACTCTTGTGCCATTTTGCAGTGCTGCTCAAACACGGCCATAGATTCCTTGGAATTTGGACATGGTGCAAGAGGCTGAAAATAAATCAGATGTGATAAAACCAATCAACTTATTCCTAAATTTATACAATACATCCTGCTAAAATGTGCCTAAACTATTTTATACCTGTAAGCTCTTAAAAAAATGGGATTTTTGTACTTGCCAATAAAATCAATTTCTCTGAGTTCATCGACATAGTGCTCCATAAACCATAACTACTGGGTTATATTACCTCCTCCAGGAGTAGGACTAGGCAGAACAAAAAACACCTAGGTAGGCCCATGGGTGATCCTCAGCTTGGTATATATTCCCTCCCCACCCCTGCTCTAGGTAATCAGTTTTGTAGCAAGCAGTATTAGAAATATCTGAACTCCATAGAGGGGTGGGTTCTGTGTCCATCGATGAATTTAGAGAAATGGATTTTACTGTAAGTACAAAAATCCCATCTTATTCGTTCGACGGACAGTGCTCCATAAATCATTTCTACTGGGATGTCCAAAAGTAGTGCCAAAACAAAAAAAAAAAAAAAGGGGTGGGGAAAATAACTCAAGGCTAAACATAAGTGCCCTTAACTAGGCCACAGGAGCCTTAATCGGGTCACAGGAGCTCCACCTATAAAAAAAAGTTTAAAAGAAAAACACCCCTCAAGAGGAAACCGCTCCTCTTAACCACTTTATCATCGGAGGATTTTGCGGTCTTACGTCCAGGCCACTTTTTGCGATTCGGCACAGTGCGACTTTAACTGACAATTGCGCGGTCGTACGACGCCTTACCCAAACGAAATTTACGTCCTTTTTTTCCCACAAACAGAGCTTTCTTTTGGTATTTGATCACCTGTGCGATTTTTACTTTTTGCGCTATAAACAAAAAAAAGAGCGTAAATTTTGAAAAAATAATATTTTTCAAATTTTTTTATATGAAATTCCCCCCCAAAAAAATTTAAAAAATCAAATTTTTTTTTAAATTTTTGGCCAATTTGTTTTCTGCTACCTATGTTTGGTAAAAAAAAAATCACAATAAGTGTATTTTGATTGGTTTGCGCAAAGGTTATTGTGTTTACTAAGGGAAAGATTTCTGTCATTTTTGGTGTTTTTTTTTTTTTTTTAATGAGTAATGGCGGTGATCTGCGATTTTTTTTGCGGGACTGCGACATTGCGGCGGACAGATCGGACCCTTGACTGACATTTTTGACACTTTTGGGGGTACCAGTGATATTACTAAAGTAATCAGTGCTATAAATATGCACTGTTACTGTAAAAATGACACTAGCAGGGAAGGGGTTAATTTTATTGGAGAGGGAGGGGTTAATGTATGCCTGGTGCTTACTAACGTGTGTGGGGGGAGGTGACTGAGTGACACAGGGACAGATCGCAGGTTCAGTTATGCTGAACCCTGCAATCTGTCACTGTCTGTCACTTAGGAGATCCGCCTGCTTTGTTCACACAAGCGGGCGGATCTCCAAACTTGATTCCCCGACGATCGTGGAAGAGCGGCGGTGATCACCGCCGCTCCTCCCCTTGCCCGACTCCCGTTGTGACTGAATATAGAGGGAGCGAGCCTCCGGCGTTGCGCGTGCGCTGCCCACAAGGGGAGGAGTCCAGCGACGTCGGTCTACGTCGCTGGACAGGAACTAACCACTTTGCCGCAGTAGAGCTCGAGTGAGCGGTCGGCAAGTGGTTAAACAGCAGCCTGAAAAACTTTGTGGCCAAAAGAAGCATCCCCAGATACTAAAGTATCTACCTTATAGAATTTTGTGAAGGTATGCACCAGTGACCAAGTGGCTACCTTGCAAACTTGTGATATTGATGCCTGATGACGGAAGGCCCAAGAAGCATTTAGCGCCCGAGTAGAATTTGCCGTGACAGGTAAAGGTGGAACCTGACCTTTAATGGAATAGGCCTGAGACACCGTCTGTCTGATCGATCTGGAGATGGTAGCCAAAGAAGCGGCCAGCCCTTTTCTTGGTCCATCCGTAACCATAGAAAGCGAGTCTGATCTCCGGAAGGACTCAGTAGTTGCCAGATACACCCGAATCGCATGAACCACATTCAAGGTATGCAAAGCAAATTCCTTAGGATGAGCTGGCTTGGGACACAAGAAAGGCAACATAATGTTCTCATTCAAATGGTGGAAGTCAGAGACAACTTTGGGCAGGAATGATGGACAGGGACAAAGAACAACTTTATCCCTATGGAACACCAAATAGGGACTGCGACTTCCTCTACTGGGATCATGGCTGCTTTATTCAACCTGAAAAGAGGAGGGTCCACCACTGGTGAACAAGTCCACTTTTTTAAAAAGTAACTCCTTAAAAGGGTAACGTACAGCAAAACTTTGGGGACCACAAAAGGGTAATTTAGGTTTTTTCCATTCCTTACAGGAAAACCTGTCAAAATAAGGCACATAAAGGAAACACCTTTGGAGTATGAGGTGACTTATGAATACCAAACGACACAGCCACGTCCGTGGCTACATCAGCCGCATCCTCCATTTTTTTAAGTCTCACGCACTGCAGTGATAAGTGCGTCTACCAACGCTTTTTCCATTTGCTGCTGTGACCATGGGAGGAATCATCCTCACTATCGGGATCAGGGGTGTGATATTAAGTCCCCTTGGACAAACCACGTCCGCGGCGGCATCAGGCTCAGAATGAGATGAGAGACTGAGCAGGGGGAAGGCGGGGGACGCTTCCTCTTAGGCCTTTGCCCACACACCACTTCCACCCGGGACACTAAGGACTGCAGGACCACCGTCAGTGCAACTATGGGAAGCTGGGGTTTCGAGGGACCTGCCACCGCCATGAGGGGGTCAGTGGGGGAGATAGGACCCTGAGGCTCCATTAAAAAAGGAAGACATTGCAGTACAAAAAAGATCTTTTGGCACCACAAAAGGGATCCCCTCAAAGCTCAGGGTACCTATCAGCAGAGAGAGAGAGAGAGGTAACAGGGACCCCCAAGGACACACCCTACCGACTGGAGAAGTGCTGAGAATTCGAACCCAGCATCATCATGGACACCATCCCTGTTCATATGTCCCGGACACAGCAAGAGGAAACTGAGGAGGAGCTTCAACATCCCCACGAGGCTTCGGTCGTCTCCAGCGTCTCCTGGACTAAGGGAAAATGGGCCCGGTGACATCAACAGGCTACACAAACATAGCTGCCATTCTGGGGTAAGCCAGCCTAAGGGAAAATGGACACCATCAGCTACAAATGCTGAAGCATGCTGCCAGGATCTTCCCTGCGTCCTCTGCAAGGGGACCCCCCCCCCCCCCGAAGATAGGACACATATTAGGAGAGACTCTGCTGTGCACTCTGCACCAGTCTCTTCACTGGGACCACCCTGCACTCTAACCACAATGCAAACAGTAGGGCATGCACCTAGGGGTCTCCTACACTAGGACCCCTCCAGACTACCGGGACACACTATCCCAGGACCCTTACAGAGTGGGGATAGTGGGGAAACCCCAGGGGTCTCTGCTGCATTCTCTGCCCTGGGACCCTCACAAGACTCCAGGTCCAGAAAGGGGGGAAAGGGAGTGGGGGAAGCCCAGCTCACTGAGGGATTTAAGGATGGGAGGAGGGAACCCACAGGCAGGTCCGACGGTCCCTGGAGGTTACCCACGTCCACCCCAAAAAACGCCAAAAGGGGAGAGGGGGGACTGTACTTAACCCTTCCATGGTGTGGGTAACGCTGCCCACCGAAGTAGGGAAGCTATCGGCCAAGTGACCGCGGCCAACCTAGCGCGTAGCTGCAGTCTGCACGCGCTCACTGGCCGGGCCCGGCAATTGATTGTAGATCTCCCAAGAGAAAAAACAAAAAAGATGCAAGGATGGAGAGAAAATTGCTAGGACCAGAGATCCCAGCCGGGAGCCTATGTCCTTAATCCTGACTTGACAGATTAAAACTGATTACCTAGAGCAGGGAGGGGGGGGGGGGGTTATATACCAAGCTGAGGACGGCCCATGGGCGTAGGTTGGTGTTTTTTGTTCTACCTAGTCCTACTCCTGGAGGAAGCAAAAAAAACAAAACAAAACAGTAATTATGATTTATGGAGCGCTGTATCCGTCTATGAACTAAAGAGAAATAAGCTGTGTGTTGTTCTGGAAAATATTAGTCCATGACAGACCTGAGTGGTGCTGTTCTAAAATACTTTGTAGCTAAAAAGTAACCGGAATACAGCCCCCTATCCTCTCCAAATCCTTGGTGCTCTGTCAGACGTTACCTGGGCAGCGTTGCTTCAGCTAGTTAATGTCTGCTCTGAAATTAATCTCCCGCATCAGCAGAAACTGTTTCAATGGCAGTTCTATGAACGTTCACAGAATTTGAACTTAAAGTGGAATTAAAGTCCAACACCAACTATGCTTAAAAATGTTTCCTCCCTTCTCCTGCCACCTATCCGGTTTACAAAAACCAGGGAAAGAACCTAAAATGAAGGTACTTAATCAGATCCAAGTAGTTTGACTTAAAATAGGTTATACTTTATTGAATCAATATGCAATAAAATAGTTAATTAGGAAATGTTCAGGGATTTGGTAATTTTGAGGGATGTTTACTTGGGTAGTTATTTTGACAGTTAGTAGTTCCTCGTGAGGACTCTTTTGGATTTATATAGTTACATAGATAGTCAGGTTGAAAAAAAAGACACAAGTCCATCCGGTTCAAACAAAAAAAAACAGTATTGAAAATCCAACCATACAATCCCATATACACAATCCTATACCCAGATTTAAAGCGGAGACAATGTTGTCATTGCCACTGATGGTGT
Organism: Pelophylax lessonae; assembly: GCF_965119305.1. Classification (NCBI taxonomy): domain Eukaryota; kingdom Metazoa; phylum Chordata; class Amphibia; order Anura; family Ranidae; genus Pelophylax; species Pelophylax lessonae. The sequence goes on from NC_138770.1 coordinate 372,153,279, forward strand.
TGGGTGGAGGTTTTGCAGGTGCAATTATAGTTTATACTGTTTTGCTTTTTCTAACTTTTTTATTGCATATTGATTCAAAAAGGTCTAACATTTTTAAGTCCAACTACTTAGATCTCATTAGGTACCTCTTTTAGGTTCTTTCCCTGGTTTTTGTATATAGTTTATCTTGGTATTTGATCCACACTGCATTTCAGTGAGCTAGTGGACTTTACTTATTGTCCCACACAAGTGCTGCGGATATTAGTAACACCTGTTTACTTAATTGTGTTAGATTTAACACTAATCCGATTTAATCTCGGTAAAAAAACGTGTGTATAGTTACCCATTTTTAGTCTACTCCAGTCATGTGATCCCACAGCTCTGGCTTTCCTTTGTCAGTGAGGAGCTGATGCAGGGGAGAGGAGGGAGCGTGGGATAAAGGCTGAAACATGGGAACCTATGAGTGACATCATGGTTCCCAGCCGTTGTCGAGTGCTCCCTGGTACTCCCAGAGCTGTGGGATCATGTGGCCAGACTGGAAAAAAAAAAAAAAAAAAAAACAGGTAAACTTTTTTTTTTTTTACATTGGTTAAGCAGCATAGGTAGGAAGAGAGAACATTTTACGCAGAGCTAGTGATCCCAACAAGAGAGGATGGAGGTGTAATTTCAAAAGTACCTTTTTGTCTTCACTGAAAATCAGTGCTATGTACTGACTACAGTTCCTTGATAAAACCTATTATACTGAACTGCTTAGCACTGGCTTTAACCATCCTGAATGGTAATATACCAAAGATGATTACATTAAGAAATGAGTAAAAGAAGAAATAATGGCTAATGTGACATTTTTAGAATTCAGTTAAAATTCCTGTAGTGATCTTATTCAAGCAAGCCCTAATCTCACTGGATGACTGACAATGGTAAACACAAGTCTATTAGCTTTAATTTTCATATTTGTAAGTGGTCTGAAAAGTAAGATTTTGCAGCAGAAGTAATCTCACCCTCTCCTTCTGTATACAAGAACTAAAGCAGTGATGTGGTCTTCAATTCTACACTTGCTTTGCATGTAAAAGATTACAGAGTCAAAGTTTAAAGCATAACCTAAAAAGTCATGATTACTGGAATAATGACAGTGCACTGCTGTAATGAGTTGCTGGGGAAGCTAAAGAAACAGTCATATTATAAATGGACCAGAGAACAAACAACTCATCAAAAAGTTTACTATGTGTAACTCCTAGCGGATTATTGGGCGGAAGTAAACAAAAAAAAAAAATCCAAAATTGTACTTAATAGACAGCCATACAAGTGACTTTCCTAGTCAGTGTAAACCACCAAAACGATTTGCACACTATATTATTACACAGATTAACAGATAATTATTTAAGGACAGCATTTTTGTATTACAATTTATTCAGTAATTTACATACTGAAGATTCACAAATTAACAGTCCCCATCCTCAAGGATTTTACAATCTGGGGTCTGTATCTTACATACATGAACATACACATTAGGGCCAATTTAGGCAACGCCAATTAACCTACTAGCTTGTCTTTTGAAAATATCTCCCTTTACTTAAATAGTTATAACATCTATAAATTTAAAATTTTTACAAACCTGCAATTGATGGTCGAGTGTAAGGTATGCCATTGGTATAGAGTTATCTGATCCATTGGTATCTGTAACGTAAATGTAGGTATTGGAACTATGCAGTAAGCCCAGCACAAATATTATATCATAAAATAACTTAAAGTGGTTGTAAAGGCAGAAGTTTTTTTATCTTAATGAATTCTATGCATCAAGATAAAAAAGCCTTCTGTGTGCAGCAGCCCCTCAGCCCCCTAATACTTACCTGAGCCAATTCTCGATCCAGGAATGTCCACAAGTCCCTCAGCCATCTGGGACTCTCCCACCTGATTGGCTGAGACACAGCAGCGGTGCAATTTTCTCCCACTGATGTCAATCAAAGTCAGTAAGCCAATGAGGAGAGAGAAGGGTGGGCCCGAACCACAGCTCAGTGTCTAAACAGATACACACAGCTCGGCTCGGGAGCCCCATTGCAAGCTGCTTGCTGTGGGGGGCACTCAACAGGAGAGAGGAGCCAGGAGAACCAAAGAGGGACCCGAGAAGAGAAGGTTCTGGACTGCTCTGTGCAAAACTACAGCACAGAGCAGGCAATTTGTTATTTTTTTTAGAAAAAAAGACTTTAGAATCACTTTAACATGTAGTTTATTTTTTTTCATATCCTGGGCTAAACTCTTTAATGCTGTACCACTGGCTACAAAAGAAGCAAGTCCAGAAAAAACATAGCATAACATCTTCTATTTTCTCTAAAAATACTCTACCAAAGCAAAGCTTAACCACTTGCTGACTGCGCTATAGCCAAATGATGGCTACAGAGTGGTCGTCCAGTTCTGGGAGGCCAACATATGACAGCCTCCCGTGATCGCGCCCGCTACAGGGTGTAGGCTACTGGGAGCCTCCAGACACTGCCAAACAGATTGAGATAAAGAGACAATTAGTGATTCTTTACCACGTGATCAGTTGTGTCTAATCACAGTTGATCACAATGTCAACAGATGGTTAGTGGCTCTCTTCAGCGCTCCTTCTCACGCTGTCCGCGTGTGGAGGAGAGGAGAAAAGAGCAGATAATCAGCTTCTGCAAAAGTGCGGCTAATCGGGGCCCACCACTGCTGCCAATCAGTGCCCACCAATGCTTCCTCATCAATATGACCATCAGTGCTGCCTACCCATAACCATCTATGCCCAGCAGTGCCGCCTCAGTGCCACATATCAGTACACATCAGTGCTGCCTCGCAGTGCACCATATCAGTGCCCATCAGTGCAGCCTATCCATGCCCATAAATGCCCAGCAGTGCAGCCTCATCAGTGCACCATATCAGTGCAGCCTATCAGTTCCCAACAGTGAAGGATAAAAGTTACCTGTATGTAAAATTTTAAAACACTACGAAATTTTTTTTTATTTTTTTTATAAGTTTCGGTCTTTATTCGCTTATTTAGCAAAAAAATAAAAAACCCAACGGTGATTAAATAACACTAAAAGAAATCTCTATTTGAGGGGAAAAAATAACAACGTTGTTGTTGTTTGGGTACAGTGTTGCATGACCGCACAATTGTCAAAGCGCGACAGCGCTGAAAGCTGAAAATTGGCCTGGTCAGAAAGAGGAGTAGACCAGTGGTTAATCAATAGCAGAATGGGTTCACCTGGTCTACTGTAAAAACTAGATCTTATACTTATGTCTCTGCACAACTATTAAAGTAAAATAAAGGCAAAACTCTTTTTGTTTGGATAGAGTAGGGATGGAAGAGAACACCCATTAGCTTTTTATTGCTGTCCGTGCCCGGGAGATTCATCCTCTCTATTTGTCCTGTCTACCATTATTACTGAAAGTAAAACAAAATCTAAAATTTTGGGTTGTCCCCAGAAATGTAATAGGAAAAATGGAAATCTTCCAATGAGGACACTAGTTCTGGTGACCCCAAGGGATTCTCTTTAATTTGCAGGGATTTCGTCTCACTTCCTGTTTTGGCTATGTGACAGAAAGTGAAGGTAATTCTCCCCAATTGGACAGATGGCAAAAAGAAACAAAAAAAAAAAAAAAACAACACACCTAACAGGGGTTATCACCCTCACTTTATTCTATGAAAATAGAAAAAAAAAAGTTTTGCCTACAACTCTACTAAAAAAAAACATGAAGCAAAAATTATAGGTGAGAATATCCCTATACGGCAAAAATAGTTGCAACGTTTTAACAAACAGCCTCATAAACCAGAACAAAATTTGGCAGACTGAGCATTTAACTGGTAAACTGGGGAGGGGAGGAGAGGCTTCTCTAGCACTGAAACACCACATTTCCATAGTTGCAGCAAAAAAAAAAAAAGTACCTTATGCAAGTCAAGTTCAGTATAATAAATTCATACCAAAAATGCAATCTGGCCAAAACTTAAATTCTCAAATTTGTCCACTTAAGTCTACCTTAATAGATTCAGCAACTAGGTGTGGTTTAGACTGGGATGATGATAATCGGGCTTCCATTCCCAGACTACATTTCCCATCCACTTGTGAAATCAGAGCTAGCAGTTTCCATTGATACCGCACGGGGCAGGGAAAGTGAGAAAAGGAAAAAAGGTAGCTACTGAAATCTTTTGCAATACAAGCAGATATCTCTGCACCGCTTGGCTTGCATGGAATAAGGACGTGGTGGTGTACAGGGGGAAGTGCAGTGGAGTACAGCAGGAAGTGCTTCCTCAGAGACAAATGATTGTCTCCTCTCTAACGGCTGTCAGAGGCTTGACAGAAGCTGCTGTGAACCTGGCTAATGCTTGTTAACACTGTCATTCAGCTGGGAGAGGAATGCGAGCAAATGGCTGAAAAACATAAATCATAATGGAATGTTAAATAGCTTAAGTGTACTCACAGGGTATTTCTGACTGTGGGGGAAAGCACAGTTGTCCTTTAAAGAGGACGTAAACCCTCCTCTGCAACTTTTACCTATAGGTAAGCCTATGATAAGGATTACCTATAGGTACTGTAAATATCTCCTAAACATGCACAGTTTAGGAGATATTTACCTTACATGCAGCCAGTGACATCACTGGCGCATGCGCTCTGAAGGAACGGCCGCTGGTGCAGTTCCTTCAGAGCCCCGTTCCGTGCCTGTTGGCTCCCGCGCGCATGCCCGGGAGTAACGTAATTGCGGGTCTGGCCAATCAGATGGCCGGATGCCGCGATCCCGGAAGACTGGCGACTGAACATGTCGCCCCGTCATACAGGTAAGCGGGCGGCACGGCGGGGGCTCGTTCTAAGGTAAGTATTTCATAATGAGCTAGTATGCGATGCATTCTAGCTCATTATGTGTTTCTCTTTCAGGTTGGAAAAAAAATAAAACATTTTTAATGAGTTTACAACCTCTTTAAAAATTCTTTGGATCTTTGTGTTTGCTTTTGACCCAGTACATTTATACTTTTTGTTAAAATACAAATTGGGAAGTTTTCAAGACCATTAGTACAACAGATCTACAGGAGAGCAGACTGTAAAGATATCTGCTTACCTGAATCTTCGGGACCCCATGGAATACCACGTTGAGGCTTGTCAGGGATTGGTCCCGAGGTAGTAATCATCCTCACACTAGGACTTGAGGATCGGCTGCTACTTCTACTCTCCTAAATGGCACACAGGAAGAGTAAATAATACCATTACAAGGTTACAGCGCAGGTTAATTTTAGCTGTTTAAATAGGTGTGAAGTAGCAATGACATCAAAAAAGGCATTGACAGAAATCATAGTAAATGCATAAAAAATGTTGATAAAATATAGGGAAATGTAGATTTGAAATAAATTTGTTCTGTGCAACTCCATCCATCCCCTGAACATGCCCTCCTATGGTATCTTTCCAACTTGTTTATTCCTTTCTTTGGAAGCTATCCATCTATCTGGTTGCAGAAGCTTTTTCCTGTATTCACACTGACTGTTCACGCTCATGGAGACCGCTTCATGTCCAGAAACCTCACTTAAACAGTACTATTTGTTATGTTGTGTTCCTGTGCTGGTTTCTTTTCACCCTTTCCTCTTCTCACCCTACCTAAAATTCTTAAAAAAATAAAATGATTTTTAAATGTTAAAATGACACACAAAAAGAGGAGGAGGATAACATTTGGTTAAGGCAGCCTTTTTCAACCAGGGTACCTTGAGGTTTCTTCAGGAGTGCCTTGGCAAAATGCCTAAAAATTGCACAAAAATTGTATACAAGCCGGCCTGTGGATGAAGGCTGCCTTTTTAGTTACACCAAATCATAGGTTTTCATTGTGCAGCATTACAACCTTCTAGCTGCTGGTGTCCTAACAACCAATGGCATCAGTCGATAGGGAGGATGTCAGTCGCCTGCATAGCATCCCTGCCCCTCTCCATCAGCTTTGGGGTCACATTAGCTGAGTGATGGAGAGAAACAGAGAGCAGAGAAACATTGGAATACTAGTCAGAACCAGTTTGAAAAAGTGTATTTGCTTTGGAATAATAAATCACCTCCAACGGTGGGTGTCCTTCTTGGACTTGTGGATGTTGCTGCAATATGTACAATTAGAATAGCTTTTACATTTTAAAATGGGGCGCCTCCAGACTGTTTATAATTTTATTTTTTTCACTTTTAAATCTTTATTAAAAGGTACAATTTACATTTACAATTCTCATTTATTACACATATCAATATAAACCCCATAAATTCGTAGCTTAAAAAAAAAAAAAAAAAATATATATATATATATATATATATATATATATATATATATATATATATATATATCTCCATATCTTTACTCTTTCCCATTGACTGTTTATAATTTTAAAGGTGCCTCGAGACTGTCCATAATTTTTAAAGGGTGCCTTGACTAAAAAAAAAGGTTGAGAAACACAGCAAGTATGTCAATTGGCTATACATAATTATTGTATGTGGAGGAAAAATAAAAAAGCTCCAAAAACAAACAGTACAAGAGAACTATAGGTTTTATCATCTTAAATACATTTTCATGATGCTAAAATCTATGTTGTGTATATTATACTATTTGCCATCTGCTACTTATCCATATTGTAAGTTTTACACATGTAAAACAAAGGAAAGGTTTACGTAAACTAATTGCAAGGATGGTAAATGTGTACATACTAGGACTGTCTATACGTAAATGATGACTTATGTTATGATGGGATAGTTATACAAGACTGTACAATGCATTATAACGGCCAATTACAAAGCTATGGATTCCCAAAGTCAATGTTATACAATTTCAGGTTACAGAAAACATTACTGCTTCTTTTAGGGCCAGTTCACACCAGAACGCCTTCAAAACGCATTGCGCTTGTGATTTGAAGGAGGTATCAGTGTTAACTTAGCGACAGTTGCAAAACACAGTGTGTGCCTGCACTGGATCGCATGGTACAGTGCATTTTTTAAAGTTGCAGTCCAGCACAATTTATTTGAATGGGCTGAAAACCCACTGCACCCAGATCGCATGCGAATCGCACAGGAACGCACAGCGCATTCATGGTGTGAATTGGCTCTTACACTATTTCATAGAACTATAAAGCTTAAATTGCACACATTCATTTAAAATAATTGGTGAACAAAGGAAAATGCAATTACATATTCATCTAGGCTATCAGTGTTCCTCACCTGACTGGACTCAGTTCCAATAATGCTGACGTCTTGAACAGATTTGCGCCTTTGCTGCCCGTTGCCTGCTGGATAATAAACAAAAAATGAATTACCAAATGCTGCCCTCACATGCAAATGAGGGTTGCAAATGTGGAAGCTTGAAATCTGTACATGTCCAAAGGCCGAAAGAAATCAAGGGATCGACACAAGGCACGAATGACAGCTGCAGCATTTCAAAGTGAGAAGAAGTGGCCAACAGACTATATTCCTAGACAATAACCACTCCTAGCACACAAACAGGCAGTTCTCTCTTCCACCATCTTCTGTGCATTTGCTGTCCAAGGCTGATGACGGCATCTATTTCCAGGACCTTACGTGATAAGGCTTCTGACCTAATGTGTCTACAGCAAACCTCAAAGATTTCTGAACTGCTTTCATTTTACCTTAGTAAATAAATGCCAAACATAGGTCTCCTTTCATCCTGTAGCAAAAATAGCTTTAACCCCACTGACACTACAGCTCTCTCAGTTACGTAAAAATCACATCTTGCTGTCAGTATGTTAGAGAATATAGTATTCATCCACTCCTGCTTATCACCTGCTAGCAGCACTCAAACTTCTGCCATCTATGCTCATAATAATAAAAGGGATATTTTAACACAACACATGCTTAAGGGAAGAGAATGTGTAAACCACCAAGGGCATTTACAAGCATTTTTTTCTTTTCAGAAGGCATTACGTAATGTTTGTGTTTTGTGCAAGGAGGGAAATCAGTAAGTAGAAGGGAATCCTGGATGGTTTCAAGCAACAGCTGAGACAATGCTTTGAATTCTTTCTTCACAATGCACAACTGCATGTTGTTTCATAGTAGCTGTAGGTCAAACATTTGCTATGGATTCCACCCCAGGAGCTGACAGTTTCTAGAATGACCACAAATCTGTCTCATCGGTTTACCCTCTACAACAACATCCTATTCTAAACATTATAAATAGTGGAAAACCAAAGTTCAATATTGCAAAGCAGGCCATATTTTGAAAGGATATTCTTTTACAATTAGAATGTAAAATGTAATAAATTAGAGAGACAGGTAAATAGGTCTAAGTTTAAATCTATCACCAACAACTGCGTTTATTTCTTCTTTAAAAAACCTAAACAGAGAGTGTATAGGGGTGTTAGTTACAGTGTTTGGCCTTTTTGATTTCTACATCCATTAGGATGTGCCCGATTCTGAATGCGCTCTTGCAGTTGAATAGTCAAGGTTACATGGAATGCACCTAGTAGAACTGGGGGCATAACCACTGATTTTCATTACATGCTTTCCAGGGCTGCACTGAAGTAGTTTGCTGTATACAATATAAATCATTAAGCTCTTGTCAATCAAGTAGGTATAGTGAGCAGCATTCCCCCCCCCCCCCCCACACAAACTGCCTTTATTCTGTAATCTACAGGATTTTGCACATTTATGCTTAAGACTGGTACTTTTTATTAATCTGTAGCAAGCTGTAAGTACCAAGTCACCAACTTAGGGATTTTAAGGCTAAATTAAAATGGGTTAATTTTTTTTTTTTTTTTACCAAGTCCTAAAAAGATCAAAAATCCTGTACTTTTAGACCCTAAGGCCCCTTTCACACGGGCACCCCCACTGAGCAAGAATACGCTTGCTCAGCGAGGGATGATAGGTCTGCTTCTGCTCCGCAATGCAGAGCGGACACAGTCCTGCTCTCCACTATAAGGTAATTGGATGGAAACGGATCGCCTGTCCGTTTCCATTAGATCTGTCGGACCGATGGAAAATAGGACCACCATCTGTTTTTGGTGGACAGGATCGGTTCAGATGGCAGTGTCAGCAGACCTGTGCCCGCTCCATGGAGGACAATCCAGGGTTAGATCAGGTCTGCCTAAAAAACTGACAGCGGACCTGATCGAACAGCCCATGTGAAAGGGGCCTTACACCTGCTTACACTGGTTCTGCTCTTGGAAACGTGGTTCAGAGGCTGCTACTCTGCCATGATCTTTTAACTGTATAACTAAGGCTGGCCATACATTATACAATTTTCTTGTACAATCTTGCTTTAGATTTACCAAAACTATATGCCCTGAAAAAGCATTCATACCCCTTGAAAGTTTCTACATTTTGACATGTTACAACCAAAAACGTAAATGTATTTTATTGGGATTTTATTTGATAGACCAATACAAAGTGGAACATAATTGTAAAGCGTAAGGAAAATGATAAATGGTTGTCAACATTTTTTTACAAATAAATGTGAAAAGTGTGGCGTGCATTTGTATTCAGCCCCCTTTACTTTAGTCAATACTTAGTTGAACCACCTTTCACTGCAATTTCAGCGACAAATCTGGTGTTCTCGGCATTCGGCCAATAAGAGAAAAAGGTGCCGATAATGGCACAGAAAATGCACACAATTTTGTGGTGATTTTACTGTGCGTATGGTGTGTTTTTCATAGGCCATGTGACTCCGTATAAAACTGTATAAAAATGTAACACTGGTGCGTTGATGCCTTTTCAATGCATTTTAACAGGGAGCTGCTTTTTTTGTGCAGTTTTTTCGCTGACCAAAAATGCAGCAAGCAGGATTTTTAACACCACGATGAAAGGACCAGTGTGAAGACACACACAATTTAAAGGGATACATTTTTCTTGAGCTTTTCTTGCGCTAAAGGTGGCAATAATAATAATAAATGCATATTCATTTAAATTAATTAAAAAGTCACATATAATACAATTCTGTATAAAAATATAAATATTGTCTTGAAGTTTCTGGAACACTGTGTTGCCTAATAGCGAAAATCACTGGGATGATATTCCCCCTCAAAGTAGACCTAGCACTCTTAAATCTGGGCATTGAGCAATTCCCTACACAATATCGGGCAGTAATTACTCATATTTTGATTGCAGCAAGACTATCGATCACCTCAAAGTGGAAAACGATAGAAGCACCAAAGCTTAAGGATTTCGTTAATAAAGTAACCATTACACTTACGAAAAATTCTTTGCCTATTCAAGTGGCTCACTCACCCGCTTCTTGAATGTGTGGCAGTGTGGGCTACACACTATCCAGAACCCTTCTCTTAAACAGGAGATGTCCAAGATTGACTACTTTTTGATGAAAACTATTATGATCTTACTGGTAGTAAATTTTGTTAGACTTCATTCGATTGTGTTTAACTTTTTCGAGTTGTCTATCTGGCTCTAACATACATTCGCTTGCATTTCTGCGATGGAGCTTCCTTTTTTTTTTTTTTCTTGTGTTCCTCTCAAGAGCTCGGACACAGTTTGAGCTCTCATTGGGGGTGTCTGGATCTGTTGGGCACTGGGACCCGGAGGATTGGGTGCACTTACTATATCGAGATTTACTGACTGTTTTTCAGGGCGCTACCGTCAGCGGAGATGCTCTTATTCCCTTACTTGTTGTGAGCCTGTATACCTGAAGGTACATCGTTGTACTTCTATTTTCTTGTTGATTTCCTGTATATGTACTGTTTGAACTGTTTTGTATGCCTTTGAAATTCTCAATAAAAACGAATTAAATAGAAAAATATAAATATTTTTTAAAAACAAATTTTTCGTTTTGGTTTTTGGCTAAGTACATCCTGCATTTTCAGCTTTGGCACCAAAATTTCCATTTGGTGCACATCTAATCTCCACCAGCTTTGCACATCTACAGAGTTAAATTTTTGCCCATTTTTCTCTGCAAAATAGCTCAAGCTCTGTCAGATTGGATGGAGAGCGACTGTGAACAGCAATTTTCAAGTCTTGCCACAGATTCTAAATTGGATTTAGGTCTGGACTTTGACTGGGCCATTCTAGCATATGAATATGCCTTGATCCAAACCATTCCATTCAAGCTCTGGCTGTATGTTTAAGGTCCTTGTCCTGCTGGAAGGTGAACCTCCACCCCAGTCTCAAGTCTTTTGCGAACTCTAACAGGTTTTCTTCTAAGATTGCCCTGTAATTGGCTCCAGCCTTCTTCCCATCAACTCTGTCCAGCTTACCTGTCCCTGCCAGGGACAATAAAGCACCCCTGCTGCTCCCATGTTTCGCAATGGGTGTGGTGTGTTCAGGGTTATGTGCAATGTTACTTTTCTGCCACACACAGCATTTTGCTTTTAGGCCAGAAAGTTCAATTCTGGTCTCATCTGACCAGAGCACCTTCTTCGGCGTTTGCTATGTCCCCCCATCATGGCTTCTGCAAACTGCAAACAGGACTTATGGCTTTCTTTCAACAACTGTTTTCTTCTTGCCACTCTTCCATAAAGGCCAGATTTGTGGAGTGCACTACTAATAGTTGTTCTGTGGACAGATTTTTCCACCTGAGCTGTGGATCTCTGCAGCTCCTCCAGAGTTACCATGGGCCTCTTGGCTGCTTCTCTGATTAATGTTCTCCTTGCCCGGCCTGTCAGTTTAGGTGGACGGCCATGTCTTGGTAGGTTTGCAGATGTGCCATACTCTTTCCATTTTCGGATGATGGATTGAACAGTGCTCTGTGAGATGTTCAAAGCTTGGGAAATGTTTTTAATTATCTAACCCTGCTTTAAACTTCTCCACAACTTTATCCCTGACCTGTCTGGTGTGTTCCTTGGCCTTCATGATGCGGTTTGTTCACTACAGGTGGAGTCTATTTTCTAACCAGGTGACTTCTGAAGGCATTTGTTTCCACTAGATTTTAGTTAATAAAGGGGGCTGAATACAAATGCACGCCACACTTTTCAGATATTTGTAAAAAATGTTATAAGATTTCATTCCACTTCACATTTATGTGCAAATTGGTGTTGGTTTATCACTTAAAATCCCGATAAAATACATTTATGTTTTTGGTTGTAACATGAACAAAACGTGGAACATTTTAAGAGGTATGAATACTTTTTCAAGGCACTGTAATATGAGGACAAACTTAAACACTTTCAACTTGTATGCAACCAGGCAAGCCCTTGCACAACATGAAAGTAGGTTGAAGGTAAACCTAAAGGAAATTAAATAAGAAAATTGTATAATATATTGCTAGCCTAAAGCCATCCACAGACGGTTCAAATATTGGCCAGGTTCAGCAGGAGCCAGGTGAGATTCAAACCATGTATGGGCAGGCTGAATGTACCTAAGTTAATCAATCAACTTGAGTACAACCAGTCCGTCGGATTTTACATGCGATTATTGATAGCGCCTGTTACAGCCGCTGGCAATATTTATGGTGTTCTTGCAGAGGGAGAACACGACTCCGCAGGAGGAGTTCCCTCATCAACACTGCCTGTGTTGATGGGGGAATCAAGTGGTTTTCTTTGCTGCAACCTGATCGCTCTGTCTATGGCTGTCCTTAGTGGGATGGGGTGTTCTCTTTAGTGTTTCTTTAGTCTCAATTCAGGTGATTTGGCTTCACTAGACTGAAATCCTCTCATAATGTTCCAAACTAGTATATCATTTTCAATAAAATGTGATTTTTGACTTACCATAAAATCCATTTCTCTGCGTTCATTGACAGACACAGCTTCTTAGGATTCTTTACCAGTGGGTTATACTGCCCTCTACAGGAGTAGGACACCAGACAGAAAAAGAACTTGACTACACTTTTGGGCAGGAGGTATACTCTCCCTCTCTGCTATAGGTACTCTGTTTTGTTACAAGTAGTGTCAGAAGTATTACAACTCCATAGAGGGGTGGGTGCTGTGTCCATTAATGAAAGCAGAGAAATGGATTTTACGATAAGTCAAAAATCCCATTTTCTCTTTCGTTCATTGACGGACACAGCTTAGCATTCTTGACTATTGGGACGTCCCAAAGCAGTGTCAAACATGGGGGTGGGAACAGCCAAAAATTCCCAAAGCTAAAACAGTAGCCAACCAGGCAACAGGAAACAACAACTGGAGTCCACCTGAATAATACACCCTGAAAGAGGGAACAGACCCTCTAAACAGCAGCCTGCAAAACCTTGGGGCCAAATGAAGCATCTGCAGATGCCAACACATCCACCTTATAAAATTTAGTGAAGGTGTGCACTGACGACTAGGTGGCCGCTTTGCAAACCTGCGTCACTGATGCCTGATGACGGAGGGCCCAAGAAGCACTAATCGCCCGAGTAGAGTGTGCCTTGAGAGGGAAAGGAGGAAAATGATCCTTGATCGAATAGGACTGAGTCACCGTCTATCTGATTAATCTGGAAATGGTCACAGAAGAAGCAGAAAGTCCTTTTCTTGGCCCATCCGTGATCACAAATAGGGAGTCTGACTTCCGAAAAGACTCTGTAGCTGCCAGGTACACCTGAATCGCCTGAACCACATTCAAGGCATGCAACACAATTTCCTTAGGATGTTTGGGCATGGGACACAGGGAAGGCAACACAATGCCTTCATTTAAATAGAAATCAGAGACCACTTTTGGAAGGAACGACGGACAGGGGCGAAGCACCACCTTATCTTACTGAATCACCAAGTAAGGGGTACGAAAAAAAACACACCGCCAGTTCCGACACCCTGCGAGCAGAGGTGATAGCCACCAAAAAAGCCACCTTATGAGACAGCGTAAGCAGGGAAATCTCCAGAATATTTTCAAAGGGAGGCTTCTAGAGAAATAAAAGCACCAAGTTCAGATCCCAGGGCGGTAGACGAGACTGCACCAGTAGAGTCAGATGTTGAACCCCTTGAATAAAAGGTACGCACCAAAGAGTGCGTGGTCAGGGGTCGCTGAAAGAAGACCGCCCAAGGACAACACCCGACCTTCGATAGTACTGAAGGCCATTTTCTGCTCAATCCCCCTTTGAAGGAAGGTCAAGCCACCAAAAAAGAGCAAGGGTGGAACCAATCGACTCCCACCATGAAATGTACGCTTTCCACATATGATGGTAGATCAGCCTAGGAGGTAAACCTCCTAGCCTTCAGCAATGTCAGAATCACTGACGCAGGCAAACCTCTATCCTTCAGCACCTGGTTTTCAATAACCAAGTAGTCAAAGCCAGTGACTGTAAAGCAGGATAGAAGTTATGTCCTTGGGACAACAGATCCTCCCTGAGAGGCAGTCTCCAAGGGACGTCAGCGACCAGCCGCACCAGGTCGCCATACAAAGACCGGCGAGGCCAGTCTGGGTCCACTAGAATGACCAGAATCCCTTCTGCCTCAATCCCGCGCAAGAACCTCAGCAGAAGCTTGAGAGGAGGGAAAGCGTAGCTCACACGATACTGGCCCCACGAGCCACCAGATCGTCGGTAGCGTCCACCAGAGGATCCCGTGCCACAAACCTCTGAACTTTTCTGTTGAGCCGGGATGCCAACCACCCACCTCGGGGGCGCCCCATCGGAGACATAGCTGATGAAACACGTCCAGGCGAAGGGACCACTCCCAATGGTCCAACGTCTGCCGGCTGAGAGGAAGGGGCTAAGCCTCGAAACGCGTTAGCCATTATGAACTCAAGGGACAATTTACCCTCGGATCACACGACTGAGGATTGCGTTCTTTATGTGATATGCTTTTAACCATGAACTCGTGAGTATTTTTAATCTTTTTTCTTTTAACCACTTTACCACCGGAGGATTTTGCTGTCTTACGTCTGGGCCACTTTTTGCGATACGACACTGTGCGACTTTAACTGACAATTGCGCAGTCGTGCAATGCCGTACCCAAATGAAATTGACGTCCTTTTTTTCCCACAAACAGAGCTTTCTTTTGGTGGTATTTGATCACCTGTGCGATTTTTACTTTTTGCGCTATAAATCAAAAAATTGTAAATTTTGAAAAAACAACAATATTTTTCACATTTTTTTATATGAAATTCCCCCCCCCAAAAAATGTAAAAATCTAATTTTTTTTAAATTTTTGGCCAATTTGTTTTCTGCTACCTATGTTTGGTACAAAAAAAAAAAAAATAAAAAAATCGCAATAAGCGTATTTTGATTGGTTTGCGCAAAAGTTATTGCGTTTACTAACTAAGGGAAAGATTTGTCAATTTTGGTGTTTTTTTTTTAACGAGTAATGGCGGCGATCTGCGATTTTTTTTGCGGGACTACGACATTGCGGCGGACAGATCGGACCCCTGACATTGACACTTTTGGGGGTACCAGTGACATTACTGCAATAATCAGTGCAATAAATATGCACTGTTACTGTAAAAATGACACTGGCAGTGAAGGGGTTAATTTTATTGGAGAGGGAGGGGTTAATGTATGCCTGGTGCTTACTAACGTGTGGGGGGAGGTGACTGTGTGACACAAGGACAGATCCAGGGTTCAGCTATGCTGAACCCTGCAATCTGACCCTGCCTGTCACTTAGGAGATCCGCCTGCTTGTGTTTACACAGGAGGGCGGATCTCCACACTCGATTCCTCCCCTGGCCCGACTCCCGCTGTGACTGAATACGCGCCGCCTAGAAGGGGGAGGGTCTGCCGACGTAGGTCTACGTCGTCAGACCTACAACAGCCACTTTGCCGCAGTAGGCTCAACGTGAGCAGCGGTAAAGTGGTTAAATAAACCAACCAAAGGATAATGCACTAGGCCTGTGCGCCCCTGTGTTTGTTTGTTGTTGGCTGAGATGATCCGCCTGCCAGTTTTCCACACCTGGAATGTGCACAGCGAAGAGGGCCGGAACGTAGCTTTCTGCCCACCGTAGAATGCAAGTTACCTCCAGAGCTGCCAAGACACTGGTTATTGACAAAAGCCACTGCAGTGGTTTTGTCCAACTGAATCCTCGCTGGAAACCCTTGAAGATGATCCGTCCAGTGATCCCGGCACAGCCTGATCGCCCAGAGTTCCAGGACATTTATCAGTAGTCTGAACTCTTCCAGTGTCCAAACACCCTAAGCAGAGCTTCGACCTAGGACACCTCCCCACCTAGACAGACTGGCATCTGTTCTGACCACTGCCCAATACATGGGGAGAAAGGGATTTTCCTGTCAGAGAGCAAAGCCACCAGACCAGAGACCCTTTGGTTTCCAGACTCAGCAGGATCAGATTGTCCAGAGACTTCGGACACTTGTCCAATTTGACCAAGATCTCCCTTTGCAGGGACCTCATATGGAACTGTGCAAATGGAACCGCCTCGAAGGTAGATACCATCAGGCCCAGCACCTGCATGCAAGTTCGGAGAGATGACCATCTGCTGGACAGCAAGAGATGAATCGCAGCATGCAATGTCTGGAGTTTGTCCACAGGAAGACCCAGATAATCTAATTTCCTGGATGGAATCAAAGCAGACTTCTGGTAATTTAGAAGCCAGCTAAACTCCCACCGGGTCTGTATAGTGATCTCCACGTCGCTCATCAGAAGTGCAGAGGACTCCGCCCGCAAAGAAGGTCATCCAGGTAACCCAGTATTGCAATTCCCTGCTGACGTGGCAACGCTAGAACTGGGGCCAACACTTTTGTGAAGACCCGAGGGGTGGAGGCGGGACCAAAGGGTAATGCCTAGAACTGATAAAGCTTCTCTCCTACAGCAAAGCGGAGGAAGTGCTGGTGCCGGGCACATATTGGAATGTGCACGTAAGCATCCTTGATGTCTATAGAGGCAAGAAAATCCCCTTGATGTAGAGAGGTCACTACCGTGTGAATGGACTCTATCCTTAACTTCTGTACCCGCACAAAGCAGTTCATGGCCTTGAGATCCAGAATCAGACACACTTTGCTCTCTTTCTTTGGGTCCATAAACAGGTTTGAATAAAAGCCCTGAAACTGTTCCGAGACCGGAACTGGGACAATCACATCCTGCAGCAACAGATCTTAACCCCCCCCAAAGAGAGCTTGCAATTGGTCTGGGGACAGGCGCACATTAAAAATGAAAGAACCTTTCATGAGGGTAAGAACGAAACTCAATCTTGAAGCCAGACCGTATCACTTTGTGGACCCATTTCTCCTGCACTAAGGAGGTCCAAGGGCCCAGGAACCAGCAAAGCAAACGTCCCTCTACCCCAAGCATGTGTGAGGGCACACCTTCATGCTGAAGGAGCCTTGTCCGCGGATATAGAGAATCCTGCTCTCTGCTTGCCAAAACAGGGCCACTTGGAACCTCTGGAAAAGGACTTGAGAGGTTTTGAACCCCTCATCAGAGGACCCTGAAAAAACTTGTATGCCGAGGACGAAGGGCCACGTCTGCACCAAGGTTCCTTAAGCTTATCAGTAGGGATGCACCGAAATTTCGGCCACCGAAAAAAATCGGCCGATAATGGGTTAACATTGCCGAAAATAAATATGGCCGCCGTGGGGAAGGAGGAGGGCGCAGCGCAGTGCAGGTTTTAAAAGTCCCGCCTCTGGACGGCCTTCCGCCTCTTAATGACGTCCCTACTACGATCAGTGCATTATGAATGGACATACCAGGCGGGGGGGCGAGCGGCCGCTATAGAACTATGTGAATTATCCCTGTCAGCTCAGCGCGACTATGTGTGAATGAGAACAGAACTGACCTGACACCGGGCGGGGGGGGGGCGGGCGGAGCGGCCGCTATAAGCTGTAACTATGTGAGCGCTTCACTTCCCTGACAGGCATGTATCTCCGCTGTCAGGTCAGTTCTGTTCTCATTCACACATAGTTGTGCTGAGCTGACAGGCAAGGATCACATAGATCTATAGCGGCCGCTCGCCCCGCCTGGTATGTCCATTCATAATGCACAGATCGTAGTAGGGACGTCATTGAGAGGCGGTGCCGCCGGCCAGAGGCAGGACTTTTGAATGAAGGACACCCGAGGAGGGGGACGCTGAGGCGATGGGGGGGGGGGGGAGCTGGTATTTGTATTACGAAGCATGAGGGGTTAATGTATTGTCACTGCTGGTCACTCATCTATTAGTGATCGACCAGTGGCAGGTAATTAACCCCTTTTGTGCTGCATTAGTGCAAACAGTATCAGTGTTAATTAACACTGGTTGCACTCATACTGGTTGCACTAATGCAGCACAAAGGGGTTAATTACCTGCCACTGGTCGATCACTAATAGATGAGTGACCAGCAGTGACAATACATTAACCCCTCATGCTTCATAATACAAATACCATTGGTAATTAAATTAACCTCTTGCCAACCCATCACAGTACATATACTGTGACAGGGTGGCAGCGACAGGTGTACGTCGCTGCCTGTTTTTGGTGTATGCCCCTGTTCTATCTATCCATTTTAAATTTTTTGGGGGGAAAAAGTCATTTTCGGTTTTCGGCCAAGGGCATCCTGCATTTTCGGTTTCGGTCCAAAATTTTCATTTCGGTGCATCCCTACTTATCAGCAAAAGTACTCTTCCCCCGTGAGACTCTTAATGATGTAATCCAGAGTAGCCCTAGACAGGTAAATCAGTTAAAGGGGTCTAGTCCACAGACCAGCACTTAAGCCACAATACGCGCCCAAGTACCACTGCCGAAACAGACAGCCTAGAAACCAGGGGAGCTGCATCCAAAGAGGCATCACGGAAAAACTGCAGCCCCTGAACCAACTGGTTCACCAGTTCAGCAAAGGCAGGGGGGAGATGCTCACCCTCCAGGTCACAGCGACAAAAGTTTGGCCCACTAGGTCAGAGTTTCGGACACCAGGAAAATGGTGAAGACATGCCTAAGTGCCGAACCAGCAACAGTAAACACATTGCGGGCCACAGCCTCCTTTTCTGTCAGCCGAATCCCTAAAGGCCAGCGCTTCCTTAACCGGAATCATGGTTGCCTTATTCAAGGGGGGGGGGGGTCCGCTGTCAGTGCATCAATTTATGGTTGGGACACCTAGGGCCCCACAGCCTCTGAGAGGGAATCAGGTGGGGAAAACGTGCTCCAAAGACTCCATCATTAAATAGGGGGACCCCACAAAAAACATGTCAAACACTGCCAAGAGACACCCCCAACGTGCTAGTAGCACCACCAGGTCGCCAGAAACAGAGTTCCCCACAATCCTACAGAGGAGAGAGGGAGGACCCAAGCAGACTCACCACCCCACCAGAAAGGCACTGGCTGCACCAGGATAACCTGCTCCTTGTGCTGCATCCAGGGAAAGGAAAGACCCAGGAGTCAGCACCAGGGGAAAAGGAGAGGCTCCCATGGCTGAAGCTCCTCTAATGGCCGCCGCTCTGTAGTATGCCAGACCAACGAAAAATGGTCCCTGGACTACGCAAACATGGCTGCCAGCCCTAGACTAACCTAGGCTACAACAAAATGGCCACCACACATGGCTCCCAGGGACCCAGGAATGACACCTAAGGGAAGGGGGTGGGGTCCAGGCACAGAGCCCCCACACAGGTACAGTCCCCCACCACCATTACACCACCATGCTCCAGCCCTGGAAACAGCCCAGACCACCACACTACCCCAGATGAAAGCTGGGGGTGGGGGGTGGATGGGGGTGCTAGATGACCCATAGGGACCACCAGAATACAGGAGAGCATAACGGGAAGGAAGGGAACCCAGTGATTGAGCGTCCCGGGGGCGGGCCCGCGTCCACCCCAAAACCCTCCGGGGGGAGAGGGGGGACAGCTACTCACCATACCGGGCACTGCTCCAGATAGAACCACCTCGCAATCAAAATGGGGGGCTGTCGGACAGGAGGAACGCTGCAACGCAGGCTGAGACCCAGTCAAATTCGACTCGCAGGCCAGCCCCCCTTCCAGGGAGGCTATGTCGCGGCTGACCCAGCGCATGTTTGTGGTCTGCGCGTGCGCGCTGGCCAGATTGGATTGACCTCTAGATCTAGATTATCCAGCCCATTGCCCAGTCCAGCAGTTGCTTGTAGAACTCGCAGAAAAAAACCTGAAGAGTAAAAACCATTTAAAAGAAAAAAAGATTGCCAGGACCAGAGATCCCAGCGAGGAACTTACTACTGACTAGGCAGCAGAAAAAAACTGAGTACCAATAGCAGAGACGGGGCATATACCTTCTGGGACTGCCCATAGATGTAGTAAAGTTCTTTTTTCTGCCTAGTGTCTTACTCCTGTAGGAGGCAGTATAACCCAATGGTCAAGAATCCTAAGGAGCTGTGTCCTTCAATAAACGAAAAATAAATATTTTTTCTCTATTAGTGAAAATCATGCTTAGGAAACCATATCAATTCTGTAACTTATGAGCATTTTTTTTAATGACCAGTGCATCTACGCATTCAGACCAGGCGTTAACATTTTCTCTTTATGTATTTTATAAAGGTTAATTCGTCAAATTCTGCATGAATAACATATAACTAAAAAAAAAAAAAAAAACAAGTGCAAAAAAGTTAAATCTCTGTTGTCTATAGCATAATATGCAAAAAAATGTATAAATTTTTTTTTTTCGATGAAATGAACACAGTTTTTTTTTTTGGTCAAGTCTATGATTTCTGTTCCTAGACTAAAGAGGTCCTCTCGCTTAATTATTAAGCTGGGGACCAAATTTAAACAATCAATGTAATTATGCAAAGTAAAAAAAACTGCAAGTAGCTAGAAAATACTAAAAGGTTTCACAACATACCTGTACTGTAAAAATCAACATGCCCAGACTGTCACCTGCCCCAATATTCATATATAAATACAAACATTTTGAAACCCATTATTGCATCTTCTTTAAGTGTATGTAAACCCCATCAACTGAGTTCTCTTATTTGACCCTTTTATTCTGTTCAATATACCAATAAAAATCTGTTCACTAATTTATAATCTAGGACAGGAAGTAAGCTACTAGCAGGACTACCAGATGAAAATAGGGGGAAAAAAAAACCACAGTAACTGCATCTAAGGATTGGTAAACTGCAATCAATTTCATTTTTTGCTCTTGGCTTTAGTTACACTTTAGAACATTCTCTGCGACCGTGCTTAGGCCCTGCAATTAATATCTCAAGCACTGTCACTGTGTACAATAAAGGTATGCTGCGGCACTTATGGTGCATTATAGCTAACTGCAGTCCTAGGTAATTGGTCACCATAAAGAATCAAAAACATGCTAGCATTCACTCAGTACATACACCTAAACCAACAGTACTGCTCTAAAATTAGTAGGAATTAAACATGAGAGAAATATTTCTCATTCCTAATTTGATACAGAAGCACTTGTGAATCTCAAGATGCACATGCTGGAAAGGAATGAGAAATGAAGTCACAATTGTCAGGGAGGGGTCAAAGAAAAGCAAGTGACAACAGTAAGTGCATGCTATGCAATTAATTAACATGTTTAGTGGAGGACGTTTATTTTGGACATGGCATGCATGTTATTTTAAACACTGCTTAAACCCACTAATAACAGAAACATTACCAATCAAAAATAAATACTTTTTGCTCCAATTATGTGCCTGTCACAAGTGTTCATCTCAGAGGGGGAAAAAAAAAAAAAAAAAAAAAAAAAAAAAACGGCATTTTCCGATTTAGTTTAAATTCAAAAATAAATAAAAATGCACTAAATAAGAACAAAGGGGTTTTAGCTCACCAGTAACATTCTCAATTAACCAGAAAAGCATCTTGTCCCTTAAAGTGATTGTAAAGGCTGAGCTTTTTTTTTTTTTTTTACAGTTATGCATTCTTCAGTGTGCTGCTCTCCCACAGCCCCCCCCCCCCCCAAGTGGCTTGCTATTGGGAGCACTAGTCATAGGGGAGGAGCCAGGAGTGTCGGCAAAGGAACTGGAAAAGAAGAGGATCCGGCGGCTCTGTACAAAATGAATTGCACATAGCAAATAAATATGACATGTTTTTTATTCTTTTAAAAAAGAAAGAAAAACCTTTCAAACCATTATAAAATTTGACCAAATATGTACCCACAGCCCCAACCTATTCTCTATAGGTCTAAACATATAAGGTGAGAACCAAACGCAGGATCCAGTGCCTGAAGCAAATATTACAAGCCCCGATGACGTGGGGTCTGGGTACAGTTCCCATGGTATACACTGAGATTAGCTGATCTGGAAACTGCTAGTAAAACCAGTAAGCAGTCAGATCCTCATATTTGTCATTCGAAAATTAGGAAGATAAACTGTTCAAACATAGAAAAAAAAAAAATCTCACAAAAGAGGTCGTCACCCAAAAACACTGACAACAAACTGGAGCCTCGTGGAATAGGCGGGGGTTATATGGCTACACTAGGGGTGCTACTAGTATTGGCATATAATTTAAGGTTTAAGAATAAAAAAATTCTGTGTCCTGTACTGTACTATCATAGGCTCATTCACAGGTGCAACGAACATAGCCACTCCTCTGAAAAACATTCTGTGCTGTGTACAGCCCTAAATCGGCTGCATGCCCTTGTTCAGACATGTGGCGGCTCAACCATCTGGCCTGGATAAAAATGGATTTTTGTAAAATCTTACCGTAAAATCCTTTTCTCTTAAGCTCATTGACAGACGTAGTCCTCGTTGATTCAACACAACTCGGGTTATGCTGCCCTCTACAGGAGTAGGACTAGACAGGAAAGAAAACATTCTGGCCACACCTTAGGGCCAACCCAACTCAAAAACAGAGGGGCGGGTACTACGTCTGTCAATGAGCTTAAGAGAAAAGGATTTTACAGTAAGATTTTACAAAAATCCATTTTTCTCTGTCGCTCATTGACAGACGTAGTCCTCGTTGATTCAACACAACTCGGGACGTCCCAAAGCAGTACCACAAATGAGGGGTGGGAAAATGGAAATCAAATCCAATCTAGAAGGCCCAACCGGTGCCAACTAGAAGTTTTCAATGCTCATCAATCAAAGATGAGACTCAACAGAAAATTCCAACAGAAAGAACCCTCGAGGTAGACCACCGGTCTCCTCAAATTGCGGCCTGCAAAACCTTGCGGCCAAATGAGGCATCCGCCGATGCCATCACATCAATCTTATAAAATTTTGTAAAGGTATGTACCGACGACCAGGTGGCCGCCTCCGTGAATCCGTCTTACGGAACGATTCCGTAGCCTTCAGGTATACCCCGATTGCCTGAACCACATCCAAGGAATGCAACGCATGTTCCCGATGATGATTGGGCTGAGGACACAAGGAAGGTAGTACAATATCTTCATTCAGATGAAAGTCTGAAACCACCTTTGGAAGAAAGGATGGCTTCGGATGAAGAACTACCTTATCCCTATGAATCACTAAATATGGGGACTGGCATGACAATGCAGCCAGTTCTGACACCCTGCGTGCAGAAGTGATAGCCACCAAGAAGGCCACCTTCTGGGATAAAGTAAGCAAGGGAATCTCCCTGATATTTTTAAAGGGAGGTTACTGCAGAACCGACAAAACCAAATTAAGATCCCAGGGCGGTAAGGGTGCGCGGACTGGTGGAGCCAGGTGCCGCACCCCCTGGATAAAATTCCGCACCAAGGAATGAGTAGCCAAGGACTTCTGAAAGAAGATTGCTAACGCTGAAACCTGACCCTTGATGGTGCTCAAGGCTAGTTTCTGCTCAACCCCCTTTTGCAGAAAGGTCAATATTCGGGTCACCGAATAGGTACGTGGAGGAAATCCTAAAGATTCGCACCACGCGATATAAGTCTTCCATGTGCGATAATAGACCTTGCTGGAAGTCGCTTTCCTTGCCTTAATTAGCGTAGGAATAACTGAAGCTGACAACCCTCTGTCCTTCAGTACCTGGGTCTCAATGGCCAGGCCATTGAACCCAGCGACTGTAAAGCACAATGGAAGATCGGTCCTTGAGACCGCAGACACTCCCTGAGAAGAAGTTCCCAAGGAGCGTTCGCGACTAGCATGTCCAAGTCGGCCAGACCGGCTTGACGAGGCTAGCCTAGAATTTCCAGGACAAATGGAGCTGACTGGATCCGAACCAGGCTGCCCTAGAGCTATCTGGCCCCGGCAATCCGACAAAGTCTGATCGTTCTCTGTTCCCACACATTTATCAGACACCTGATTCCTATCAGGAGTGGTGATTTCTCCTGGTTGAACATTAGAGACCGAAGTCACCCGGCTAGAGGCTCCTTGGTCTGTCTGTTCAACCGGATCCGATTCTTGTGGGGAACTGAGGCTAATCTTTGGAAAAGGTAAAGAAAATGATCTGTTCAGGGAACGGTAACTACCGCTCCCTGTAGTACTTAAATGTTGGAAGGGAAGAATCGCACCGGTAGCAGTGGTCGATGCTCGATCTAATGCTCTGAATACCGGTGAAGACATCCCCCCACCCTCAAGCCGGGTGGGGGCGCACCTTCAGGCTGTGTAATCCTTTGCTTCAGGTTTGGCTGAGTCGGTCTTTTGTTTGTCCGACCAGCCCTTCTTGAACCCTCCTAGAGGGGTTTTGCCCTTCCCGCTTGCTCCAGCAGAGCGAACGAACCCTTTATGGGCGGTAAAGAAAGGTCCCCGCTTGTTACGAGGTCCTTTAGCAGCCTGTGGCAAAAAAGTGCTTTTGCCCCCAGTGGCATCCTTAATGATCTTATCTAGGGTGGACCCAAATAGGCGATTCCCCTGAACGGGGAGATTCGCCAAGGTCTTTTTGGAACCTAGGTCCGCTGACCAGCATTTTAACCACAGCACACGTCTGAGGATTACCGCTGACATAGATGCATGCCCTAATAGGGGGGTAGCATCCAAGGCTGCGTCACAGACAAACTGTAGTCCTTGTATACTCTGTTCCATCAAATCAGATGTTGCCTGGGGGATATCCTTCCCCTTCAGGTCCTGGCGCACCAATCTCGCCCATTCCGTTAATGTCTGAGAAACTAGACCAATGACAATTACTGGTCTAAAGGCTGATCCTATCAGGGAAAAGATCGTGCGGGACTCCGCTTCTACCCTCTGATCCACCGAATCCTTAAAGGACGAAGCGTCCTCCACTGGAATAACCGTGGATTTATTCAGTCTGGAAATAGGTGGATCCACCACTGGTGGTACCGTCCATTTCTTAATGAGGGATTCCTCAAACGGATAGCGTCTAGCAATGCGCTTGGAAATAGTAAAGGTACGCTTAGAATGCTCCCATTCCTCTTTAATCTTATTACCAAAACACTTGGGTAAAGGAAAAACCTTCACCGTCTTGGTGGGTTTGCTAGTACCAAAGGGAATTTCTATTTCAGTTGCCTCTGCCGGTAAAACCTCAAGTCTTAAGGTTTCCCGAACCGCCACAACTAGTGCGTCCTTCAATGCTTCTTCCTGAAATATGGCGGAAGCATGAACGTCCTCCTCACTGTCTGAGGGAACTTTACCTGAGACAACAGCCCCTGCAGAGGGACCTGCAGCTGCAATGACCATCTCAGCATCTGAATCTGAAGTATCAGATGATATAGGGGTAGGCGGGGGTCGCTTTCTTGACCCCCGTTCCTGACAGGCCGTCTCCACCCGAGCCACCAAAGACTCCAAAACTGCTGTAAATGCATCCATACTCTGTGCACTGGCGGGTCCCGCGGCCCCCTCGAGGGAAACCGGTGGGGGTACCTGTGTGGCAGGGTCCATGATAATTCCAGATACTACCCGGAAAAAATCAATTTGTCAAAAAAAATAAAACTTTTTTTTTTCAGACCCCCAGCGCCACAAAGCCCCTCAGTGTTACCTGCTTTAGGGACCCCTATAGAGCGAGAGAGAGAGATAGACCCCAAGGCTCACCACTTGATGCTCAGAGTTTCAAATGCAACTTGTCTCAGCACTGTCTAGAACCGACAGGAAGTCTTTTGGCTGGCTTCCCGGGAAACAAGGAGGCGGCTCCGCCCCTCTGCACGCCTTCCGGCGCCTCCCCTAGCTCAACGAGGTGTTTGGGTCACCTCAAACATGGCAGCCCCCATGCTGGAGACAAGAGGCTACGCCAAAATGGCAGCCCCGTGCGATCTACCAGACAATGGCGGCGGCCTGTACAGAATAACGGGGTATCTCGACCTCACAAACCTTCACCCTCATGGTGATCAGCGTGGCCGGCGGTACCGGACCCTGGCGGGCCGTATGCGGTCCGTGGCCGTCGGGAGGCATCTGCTTTAGCTGGAGGAATATGATCTGGAATGCAGTATACATGTATAGACATCGCCCTGTGGCTTCTGACAGGTAGGATACCTTATACTATCACAGTAATGTTCTAGTACTGCCACTGCCTACAATCATTTAAAAATTTTTGCAATTAGATTGTCAGCTCCCAAACCAAGCCTCCTGGTTTCTTGTTCACAAAAATCACACTCAAATAGGGGGATCTGTGACATGTTATAGGATAGAGGGGAGACCCATCCTTACCATTACAGAGAGGGGCCCGCGTTCACCACAAGACCCGTCAGGGGGAAAGAGGGAACATACTACTCACCCTACCGGAACCAGGCGGGCGCCAACTGACAGTACCCCTCTCCACCGGGGTGGGAGGGCTGTCGACCAATACGGACGCCGTGACTCATGGTCCTTGGCGTTTAAGCGAAACGTTCAACTCGCAGGGTCAGTCCCCGTCCAGTGGGACTATGTCGCGGCCAACCCAGCGCGGAGCTATGGCCTGCACGCGCTCGTAGGCTGAACTGGGGTGACCACTGGATCTCAACATCCAGCCCGTCGCCCAGTTCCAGCTTTCTTGCTTGAAGATCTCACAGGAACACTGGAGAAAAAAAGATGTTTAAAAAATCTTTCTAAGAAAAAAAAAAAAATCCTGCCAGGACCGAAGATCCTAGCAAGGCATCTAGGTCCTTACTCCTAACTAGACAGAAAAAAACCGATTTGCTGTAGCAGAGAGAGAGAGAGGATATACCCTCTGGGACTGCCCCTAAGGTGTGGCCAGAATGTTTTCTTTCCTGTCTAGTCCTACTCCTGTAGAGGGCAGCATAACCCGAGTTGTGTTGAATCAACGAGGACTACGTCTGTCAATGAGCGACAGAGAAATATTTTCTTATTTGTGTAACAGCACAAAGACTTTTTCACTGGTCCACTAGTCTTTCTTTAAACTTGTGAAAGAGCTGTGTGTACAGCTAGCTTTAGTGAAGCTTTCAGCAATCTTTCAAAAGCATTTCTAAGCTTTTGGCAAGCTTTATTGAAGCCTTTAGATAACTTCAATTCCAGTTTGGGAATTTTAAACAGAGACCTCTGTAGGAGTGCTAAAACTAACTTTAAACAAGTTTGTAGCAGTCTTCATTAGACTGTATAAATTGACAGCAATTCTATAAAGTAGCAGGAACACAAAATACTGACTATAAACTTTCACCTTCACATACTGTCTCTCCCCAAACTCCTCTTTAGAGCAATCCTATGTTCAACCGGACTCTGCATGGTGGACTTCCAAAGGTATAACCCATATCTTATGTTTTTGATAGGAATTCCTCCCTCTCTTTTGAGGGCCTGTGGGTTTAGGTGAACCTCTTCAACTCATTTTCTTTTTAAATATCTGTTAATGTTTAAGGCTATTCAGACTCAATTTGCCACCCTAACACCAACGTTGGCCTATTTCCCAGGAAACAATCCTTTTTTAATGAAAAATCAGACCAAACTGACCACCACCTTTTACAAATGCTTGCAGGTGGAACAACTGTTTGCAGTGTTTTTTTCCAAAATGGCAGAGATTTATTTTGGATCTTTCTGAAGACAGCTGAGAGGAGACAACCGAAACCTTGTTTGCAGATAATTAGTACAGTGGACAAATTTATACAGTTTAGTTTCATACACGAACTATACTACACACTTGACAAACTACACCGTATGGGCCTCACTCATTATGGGGATTCTCTAGAAACGCTTTATCACATCTTAGGGACCTGTCCTCATATCACAGCCTTCTAGGATGCACTGCATACTGCTCTGGAAACAAATTAGGGTTTCTCTGGTCCCAGAAGATCAATAATACATCTTCTAGGTGTCCTTGATAACTTTCTTTGACCAATGAATGTACCATGTTTCATTTAACATTTTTAAGAGCCAGGAAAGCTATATTGCTCAATTGGAAGAACCCTAACCCCCAACTTGAATACAAGTATTTTGCCTAAATAATGCAGACTTACCCAAATATAGTAACATGGTGATAAAGAGGATTTTAGAACATGTTCCAAAAAGTCTTTAAAAATCTGTAATCTATGGCTGGATTCCTCTATGATATCATAAGTGACTCTTCTGGATGCTGACTCATAAGTCTGTACTGCTTAAAGCTGGCAATACATGGATTAAAACTCAGCAAGTTCAGCAGGAACTGGCCAAATTTTGATCCACCTATGGTCATTCCTGTTCATGGGAAGTCGATCTATCACAGTAGGGAGGATTCCTGCATCCATATTGAATGTGTGGATGGGGGAATCCGTTCATGTCTCCTCATTCAACCCACTGGTTGAGCAAAAACAAAAAAAATACGGAACCATGTATGTCGAGCTTTAGGTCTTCATTTGGGGTACAGGGGGAGGGAGCAAGTGTGCAAGATGCATGGATGAGGTTAGGCTGCCTGAATTTGGATCCTTGTATTGCCGTTTCCATTCATGATATGCTGATTGACTGCTCAGGAGCAGTCCTAATGGAACATTTCAGCTTGTGTATTCTAACAGTACACAGGCAGAGGAGTCTCCCTGCTGCCAGAATACAATGACACAGCGGGGAGATGTCCCTCATCCACACTAGATGTGTGGATGGGGAAATCAGTTCTGTTCAGTTTTCTTTGTCCTCGAACAAAAAATAAATAAATAAAAACTGATGCATAAATGGCAGCTTTAGAGCCGGGTCACACTGGGGCGACTTGTCAGGCGACCTGGTCGCCTGACAAGTCGCCTGTTATAGTTTAGCATAGGACCCATTCTAATAGGAGCGACACAAGTCGCTCCGACTTCGAAAAAGGGTCCTGTACTACTTTGGGGCGACCTGGAGCGACCGGCATTGACTTCAATGATATTAAGTCCGTGCATGTCGCTCCGAGGTCGCGGTGCGCGCTGTGCACCGCGACTTCACAGGTCGCCCCGGCAAGTCGGGTCGCCCCTATGTGAACCGGCTCTTAGTCTTTGTTTTGTCACAAGGTATTATTGTAATATGTATGTAACTCTGGCAGACTACAGAGAAAGAAATAATCATAGGAAATTCAGACCATCAGATCTATAAACATGTAAAGCAGACACAATAAGTATTCTACCTTATTTACAATACTTCAAAACGTTCTTTGGAGAATTATGATGTCATGGTCAAGAACTATAATAGATAGACTGGACACACAGGTTGGAGCAAAATGCATTTAGTTTTTCATTATTTTAGGCTTGATGTGTTACTACCATTCTGTAGTACCTGTTATGATGATCTCAGGGACATCCAGAATATTGCCAAATGAAGCAGTTTTACGGTGGCCTCGTTTAGACTTGGTATATGCTGCAAAAACATATACACAATACACATGCAGACAAATACAAGTGGTACAAAACACAATTAACAAAAACATGGAAGTGTACAGCACAATGTTACACAATGAAGGTGCGTGCAAAAAAAGAAACATGCTAAGTTTCTGCTTTTAATGAAAGAGAAAAAAAAAAAAAAACAAAAACAAAAAAAGAAAACATAGATGAGCATGCAAAATACAGCATGACGGGACACACAAACTTATAGTGATCCAGACAAAGTCTACCTGGAATGGTTATCTATGAACTGGTCTAACTGGAAGATGTATATGAATAAAACTTCACAAGTCACAAAAGTAACAAGTTATATTTTTAAAATAACCTAAAGTAAAGTTTCTCTACCTGACAATTCACAGGTGTTCTTAAATGGGAATATAATGCCGCAATTGCAACCCTAGCATTAGCTTGCAGTTGTGGTGCGGAACCATTTACTTAAATGGGGTGGAATGCAACTAGACGTATAATTTTTGCCATGCCATGAAGCAAAGCATCGTAGCCATGAAATGTGTGCAACCCTTCTAGCAGCCTTTGCAGCTGGGGTGGGTGGTTTAAAACCACCCAACCAGCCCCCCTATGCCCTTACACTTGCTCATTCAAAAGTAAAAAACTATATAAAAGAACTGTGCAACACAACTGACTAATTCTCAAGAATTACATTAGTAATGTGCTTGCAGTTTCTGTTTGGTATAACGTAGACCTGCAGTAAATGTTTCAGAAATTAAGTTTCTAGATGATGCAAATAACTGAATAAAGGAATATCATTGATATGCAACTTGTTACAGACCTAGGTAGTTCAACCACAGCAGTAACACAATTGCATATGAAAGCCATCAACAGATTTAGAGACACAGGCCGGGGAAATTATACATACATTTTTTCAGTTAATGTCAAATATGATTCTTTTAGTTTCCTAATAAAATTTACTTTAACTGTTTATATCTCTGGATTTACTATTCATTTAAATATATATATATATATATATATATATATATATATATTTTTTTTTTTTTACTGAAGAAGATAACCTTTGCTTTTTTGTTTTCTCATCAAATGGTCAGTTTTGACAGCCTATTTGTGACAGTTTAAATTTTTTTAAATCTATTTTAAATGCAATTTTTTACTGTGCATTTGCTTCACCCATGGGTCAGCCCCTCAATATGAATATTTCAGATCTCGATAGGTGTTAGCAAGGGGAGTCAACCTCTGGGGTTTTGCATGTATTAGGAACTCTCATAGTGAAACATGTACAATCTGCAATTTGAAAATAATGATAAAGGGTTCAAAGCCAGACTTTTCTAAGAACATGGCAGTGCGTTTTTGTGTAGCACTTCTCCATTGTATAAGCCTTGGTAAATACCTGCTATTTTCAGCATTGCACTGCTGCCATTTTCACCTCCCTATGAACTTTGCAGAATTTATGCCATGATATTATGCGGCTATTACACAATGCTTTTCTCTGTTGGTTTATCTTTTATAGCAAATTAATGGCACTTAAGAGTTAGTTGGTTGCCATTATTGTCGTTATGTGCCTTAGACACACTGTTTTTAACTGCGATTTTTATTCCTCTTTTATGTGTTCTATTTGTGAGTTTTCATTAGATGTTTTTCATGTACCATAATAAAACAGTTTGCTTAGTACTTGTTTTGTTCTGTTCTACCATCCAACCATACAAACCCACTGCTGTATTACACCTGGGTGTTATCATTGCTTCCCTGGTTGAAATAACCACATTTCATTTAACCAGAGGTTTCCAGACTATTTAGTTAAATATTACTGCACACGGACAAGATGGTATTACAGCTGCTACAAAAAGAGTACTATCTTTTACAATAGGATGATAAGGGCATCACATCATTACGAAGAATTCCTCAGACTAAAATATAGCATTGGTCAACCAAACATGCATGATGATTAAAATTTCCAGTTGTTCAGTCAAGCAATTTTTACTGTTACTTTACTTGCTATGATCAGCTTGCTGTAATTAAGTCACATGTAACTGGATACGAACATTTCTAAAGTTGATCCAGGGAATATCCAATTGCCTCTCGGGGATCAGGAAGGGATTTTTTCCCTGCTGGAGCAAATTGTATCATGCTTTGCTGTTTTTTTTGCCTTCCTCTGGATCAACTGTGGGTATATAGGATTGTAAAATTTTATTTTATTTATTTTTCCCTTTTATTAGTTGAACTAGATGCCCTTGTGTCTTTTTTTTTTTTACAACCAGACTAACTATGTAAAACAAATAAAGCAGAGGGCAAAGATGCTTTTGCAAGAAATAAAAAGTATATTAAATTATACAATTTAGCTTGAACTGACCGCTTTATCCAATGGGAATCTGCAAATGTTTAAATATTTTCTTTATAATCATTGCTAAAAAAAAATGTTACAAAATATTTACTTTATTTGAATATTTTATATTCACTGCTAAGGTACTTAGGTACTACTTAGGTTGAGATCTAAGCAATAGCCACACCTGATCTAAATAAGTAAATACACACTTCCCCCATCCTTTACTAACAATTACATCTAAACCTTATATAATAATGCACCTTTCCCTGTGTTTGTAAAATTGATGCATACCATATGCCTAGCATTACTTAGTTATGGATAACATAGCACCACAACAAAGCAGGATTTTACTATAAAAAAAAAAAAAGCAAAGATTCCGACAAATAATACATCTTTGTATGACCTGCGTAAAGTAGTCAAAGCTGTAAATCTAGTATTTAATATAATGCTTGTCTATTTACCTGTGCCTGCAGAAATCCTTGGCTCCGATTCGGACATGTCCGCACTCTTCCTTTTACTCTCAGGTGTAAGTATTGAAGGTGGCTTAACTCGAGTATCAGAAAGACTTTCAACGCTGCTACCTCGAGAGGGTGGCAGACTCAAGCGGCCTGGTTCCCCCTATATAGGGATTATTTTTAGAAAATGTTTTGGGGAGACATCCAAAGTTAGCTAGGCATATGAGAATGAATACAACATAATACAAGATATACAATATAATACAAGAGAAAGACTGCAGGATAATATATATTCTATATAATCCAGTAAATGAATGGATGTGACATAAAAAGACCCCTGAAAAAACAAGGTTTCTTTTTTTGTTAAAAGCCAACCAGCTTGGATTGACTTGACTTTTAAGCCCCTTTCACATGGGCCAGATCAGTTTTTCTCAGCAGGGGAACTGTTTGCTGATCCCCTGCTGTGTGGAGCGGGCAGATGACAAGTCTATGTCCGCTGAGCTTATGCAGCGTGGATTCGGGTACGTTTACATCCGACTTCCCTCCGTTCCAGCCAGATGGAGGGGAACAGATCTCCTTTCATTTGTTTTTGCCAGATCAGGATGGGAGGTAGGCGGCTGTAAACAGACACAAGTCAGTTTACATCCATCGCTCCATAAAGAAGAATGGAGGGTCCAACTGTGTCCACCTAAAAAAAACAGAGACAAGACCCAACTGGACCGCCCATGTGAAAGGTGCCTTCAAGAGTTAGTTCACATTTTAACAAAAACAATGTATTTCAATAAAGGGGCTTCCTTAAGGTTAGACAAAATTGATCCCCCCTTCATAGTTATTACTGTGGCTTCTAGTGCGTAGCAGTTCAAAGATGCCCTTTATGTATTCAGCTGTGTCCCAGCTAATGGTTATGACCAATAGAATGTTTCTTGCTTAAAAATGATCTTGTATTTCTCCCCCATCATACACCTTTCTGCCATCTCCTATCCGTAGAGTGTTCTTTGGATGTTACCCTGCCCCCTGATTACTTGGGTGCCAAGATGCGGAGAGAGCAAAAAACAAAGCCCCAGCCACTTACTGGTGATTTGGATTTTTATAATACCTGTCTTTGGTTCCCTAATGCTGCCTTGGCCCCCTTTCCTACCAGGCGCAACACATGCACAGAACAGCGAGCACTTAGGTGGTGAAGCCGCCTCATTCTCTCAACCCCCCTTCCTTGCTTCTGCTCGATGTGTCCTGGGAAAAGGTGGGGCAGCCAGAGTCAGGATCCACCCCCTGGGGCTTGGAGCTCCTCCCACACTGGATCCACTAGGGAATCTGGCTCTGCAAGACTTTAAATCAGTACAGCAGCTGCTGAGCCACACACAGAAGGATTCTGAATCTCACCTACCTCCCTAAGCTGGGGCCACCCTGGGATGTGACTGCCAGAACCAGCCCTTTCAAACCCCGCAGGGAGTCAAGTAAGTTTTGGCCGGAGATTGGGGGCTGCATGCAGAATAGCAGGGGGTGCTTCCTCTGTAGCAATGCATAGACCCCGGGTCCAGGGAGGGTTGAATTTCCCTGGAAAGGTATCAGCCTGATGCCGAGCTGGGATGACTGGAGTGAGGGGGGCATCTGTTGCCCCTAGCAAGCAACCAGTATTCTTAATTTACCATTACAGTTTAAACATGTAAACCAGATTGGTTGCTACGAGCAACTGCTCTACATTGATTGGTTGCCTGGAGTAACTGCTCCATTCCTGCCCTACGGATGACAGCTGCTCCATGCACAGCGCCTTCACATCCAGGAAGCACTCAGTAAAAGCGCAGTATTCTCCCAGCCAGACATAGGAAGCCTGAAGCAGGACTTCGACTTCATGCACACTGAGGCTCTTCTAAACACTTTTCCCCTGGCAATAGAAAAGCAGCTTCAAAAATGTGCCTAAGCCGCATTTTTGTAATGGTGAGGTCAGTACTAAGACCAGGGTCAGCACTGGTGGGAGGAAGGCAAAATGCACTATTGTCTGTGTAGACAAAAATCCTTGCACTGGTCCTGTGTATGCCTACTCAGGCTATTTCTCCCCCTGTCACAGTGGGGGAGCATTCCTTATCTTTTCCTAACAGTAAGAAGCTTTTGCCCATGTCTCCACATCGTTCACTCCCCTCCCACGCAGAAATATTAAAAAACTTTTAGTTTCATAACAGGGCACTAAACGACAGTCCCAGATCACATGGAAGCACAATGAGAAGCTCTTCCAGCTGAATTATTTTAAAGAGCTGCTGAAATTAGGTTTACAGTGATAAAGATGAACTATCCCTTTTAAAGTGGACAGCCATAGTTCTTAACCACATAGGAAAAATATGTACTCATGAAATTTAGTCTGAATCGGGGCACTTACACTTGAGAGGAGCTCTCAAGATTACATTTTAAGGAGATAATATGCTAAATATGCCATAAAAATAAAACAGACATACTGTGAACATAGATATACTTACACCTTGCTTGGATTGATTGTTCCAGTATGCCAATTTGGACTCTATTCGTTTGATTGTATCATTGCTTGCACTAACCTGCAAGTCGTCAATATCACTCTTATTGCTTGTATTTGTAGAATTATCAATGCAGGACCCTGTGGAGAAGTACAAGGTAAATACATAATCTCTAATGGAGGGGAAAAAAAAGGTTTCTGTTAATTTCACTAAAAGCTTAAACTATTATATGCCGCTTAGTAAGCCTAATATGAAGGTGCATTCTGGCCTTCCAAACTACAAGGAAGTGTTGACTCTTGCAGCTTAGAAGGACACGGTCTTGGCTTAATGTTTGTAACAGTGGGCACCATCATAGACTTGCCGAACACATACATATGTGGAATACATTTTAACATAAGTCTACTACTTTATTCATTCCAAATACCAAGAGTCCTGTTACACCTTAGCTAAAGTGTACACATATTAGTTCAAATGGGCCTGATCAATAGGATTTTAGGTCAAGTTAGATCATCAGGGAAAACATCTCTAACTGCTATGCACATTATCATTCATTTATTCTACAGTTAGTTTTAAAAGAACCTGTCAATTGTTTTTTTATGACCTTATGTAGTAAGGGGAGAAAGCACCAACCTGTACTTGTGGCAGAATTGCTCTGTCCACCATCAGAATATTGGCATCGATATTGTAAAGATTCATCAGCACCAGGAAAATACTAAAATGGAAAGAAAGAACATGTCAAATAAAAAGATGCAATATTAAAAAAAAAAATCCAATATGTATAATGGGTTAGGGAACTTTTAATAAAAAAAAAAAAACCCACATTCTCCTCCGTATCTTCTTATTCAAATACATCACATTCAGGAAAAATGTATGTTTACCTTTCATGCAATCACATATAATGTGGTAATAACCCCCAAAGCAAACATTATATTGCAGCTTACCAATTAGATGTGATGGCTGTTATTCCATTAATTTTCACCTGGTGATCTGGCCAGCAAGTCCTCTCCTACAAATGTAGCAGTTAACCGCTTGCCGACCGCCGCAAGTAGATTTACTGCGGCGGTCAGCCCCTGCCAGGTAGAGTGACGTTAATTAACGTCACTAGCCTGGGAGGGTCTGGGGAGCGAGCGCGCTCCCGCGCGGTCACGGACCCCCCCCGCGCGTGTGACTGGCGGACCCGATGTCCGCCGGTCACTCGGCGATCGGCGGGGGAGAGGGAGAAATTCAGACGGCTTGTGTAAACAAGCCACCTGTCATTCTCCTCGGTGTAAAGACACTGATCACACGGATCTACTATGTAGATCCGTTGATCAGTGTCCTTACAGCTCAAGCCACAGCCAATCACAGTAGAAAGCACTCCCCTAGGGACACACACAGCCCCTCCCTCCCAAATAAAGTTAACCCCTTCCCTGCCAGTGTATTTTTACAGTAACAGTGCATATATATAGCACTGATTACTGTAGAAATGTCACTGGTAACCCCAAAAGTGTCAAAAATGTCAGTCAAGGGTCCGATCTGTCCGCCGCAATGTCACAGTACCGCAAAAAAAAAAAAAAAAAAAAAAAAAAAAAAAAAAAAAAAAAAAAATCGCAGATCGCCATTACGCGTTAAAAAAAAAAACAACAAAAATGACAAAAATCTTTCCCTTTGTTAGTAAATGCGATAACTTTTGCGCAAACCAATAAAAATATGCTTTTTGCTCATTTTTTTACCAAACATAGGTAGGATAAAACAAATTGGCCGAAAATGTTAAAAAATTTAGATTTTTACAATTTTTTTTGGGGAATTTCATATAAAAAAATGTGAAAAATATTGCTATTTTTGCAAAATTTACGCTCTTTTTTTGTTTATAGCGCAAAAAGTAAAAATCGCACAGGTGATCAAATACCACCAAAATAAATCTCTGTTTGTGGGAAAAAAAGGACGTCAAATTAGTTTAGGTACAGCGTCGCACGACCGCGCAATTGTCCGTTAAATTCACGCAGTGCCGAATCGCAAAATACCCCCTGGTCTTTTAGCAGGAAAATCCTCCGGGGCTTAAGTGGTTAAAGTACAGTGCATCTGGAAAGTATACCCAGCGCTTCACTTTTTCCACATTTTGTTAGCTTACAGCCTTTTTTTTTTCAATTCAATAGCTTTCTTCAAAATTCTACAAACAATATCCTATAATGACAGTGAGACAGAAGTTTGTTTGAAATCTTTGAAAAAACACTTTAAAAATCACATCTACATACACAGTACGTATTCAAAGCATTTGCTCAATACTTTGTTGAAGCACCTTTGGTACCAATTACAGCCTCAAGTCTGAGTATGATGCTACAAGCTTGCCAACACCTTTTATTGGGCAGTTTCTCCCATTCTGCTTTGCAGGACCTCTCAAGCTCCATCAAGTTGGATGGGGAGTGTCGATGCACAGACATTTTGAGATGTCTCCAGAGATGTTCAATCGGGTTCAAGTCTGGGCTCTGGCTGGGCCGCTCAAGAACATTCAAAGAGTTTTCCCGTAACTACTCCTTTGTTATCTTGGCTGTGTGCCTAGGGTCATTGTCCCGTTAAAGGATGACCCTTTGCCCCAGTCTTAGGTCCTGAGTGCTCTTGAACAGGTTTTCATCAAGGATGTCTCTGTAAATTGCTGCATTCATCTTTCCCTTGATCCTGACTAGTGTCCCAGTTCCTGCCATTGAAAAACATCCCCACAGTGTGATGCTGCCACCACCAAGCTTCACTCTCGGGATGGTATTAGCCAGGTGATGACTGATGCCTGGTTTCCTCCAGACAGGACGCTTGCCACTCAGGCCAAAGAGTTCAATCAGACCAGAGAATTTTGTTTCTCATAGTCTGAGAGTCCTTCAGGTGCCTTTTGTCAAACTCCAGGCGGGCTGTCATGTACCTTTTAAGGTTGAGTTGGCTTCCGTCTTGCCACTCTACCATGCAGGGTGGATTGATGGAGTGCTGCAGAGATGATTGTTCTTTTGGAAGATTCTCCTCTCTCCACAGAGAAACGCTGGAGCTCTGTGGAGAGATCATCGGGTTCTTGGTCACCTCCCTGACTAAGGCCCTTCCCCCTTAGTTTCAAACCTCTCACTCAGTTTGGCCGGGCGGTCTGCTCTAGGAAGAGTCCTGGTGGTTCCAAATTTCTTCCATTTATGGATGATGGAGGCCATTGTGCTCATTGGGACCTTCAATGCTGCAGAAATTTTTGGACCCTTCCCCATCTGTGTCTCGATAAAATCCTGTCTCAGAGGTCTACA
>NC_138770.1:372196018-372248772 GCF_965119305.1 Pelophylax lessonae
ACCCTTGCAAGACGTTTAACTCGCAGGCCAGCCCCTAGTGGGGCTATGTCGCAGCCGATTTAGCGTGGAGCTGAGAACTGCATGTGCTCACTGGCCAGACTGAGGGGACCCTCTGGATCTAGATTATGCAGTCCGTCGACCAGTACAGCAGGTAATTGTAGCTTCGCACAGGAAACAATATAACAAAGATAGAAAAAAAAAAAACGATGTAAAAAGGAAAAAAATTGCCAGGACCAGAGATCCCAGCAAGGAACTAGGTCCTTACTTCTGACTAGGCAGAAAAAAACTGAGTGGCTATAGCTGAGAGTGGGAATATACCCCCAGGGACTGCCCCCTAGGCGTAATCAATTTTTTTCCTGCCTAGTGTCCTACTCCTGTAGTGGGCAGCATAACCCAATGCTGAAGATAAGGAGCTGAGTCCGTCAATGAACGAAAGAGAAAGTTTTTTCAAGCCTAGGGAAGACCTTGGATCCTAAATCTAGGCTGTATACAGCAGCTTGACTTCCCACCTAGTTTAGGTAAAACCAACCCTTCTTTCCAAGCCTACTACGCCATTCAAATGTGGACTGCCAAAGCTTTTGCCTGGCCGCATAGTCTATTGAATGGCTGAATTACACAATTGGTTGGGTTCTGTTGTTGGTTTCTAAAAAACCTGGGACTAGAATCGACCCCAGACACAAAAGACTAATGCATGCATTTGCAGTTACCACACAGTGCATGACTTTTAGGCCCCTTTTACACCAGCGGACCAATCAGACCAATTCTCTACAGAGCGCGGATGTCAGTGGACATGTGTCCACTGACACCCGCTGGCATCCGATACGGTCCACTAAAAACAGAAGGATGGTGATAAGTTCACCATCCATCCAGCAGATTGGATGACAGTCTGATGGAAACGGACAGGCGGTCCGTGTACATCCGACCGCACCATGGGGAAGAGCGGGCTGTGTCCATGTCTGATCTGCATAGCGGAGTGGACACGGACCAGACATGTGCCTGCTCAGCGGGGATCAAAGGAGAGCGATCTCCCGCTAAGCAGGCGGATCCTCTTGACAGTTTGCCTCGTCAACTTATACACTCAGGTGCACAACAGGTTTAAATTATTTCTGGAGTTAGGTTAGGAAACATATACATTTCTCATGTATCTTAACTAGCAATTATAATAGCTAATTATTTACCATGTACCATATTTAAGGGAATAATATATATTACTCACCATTGTGAACTGCCCACATAATACGGAAGGCAGGGCCGCCAATTTCATCAAAAGGTTTTCTCCTGGTTATGACTTCCCATAGGATAATGCCCCAACTGAAAACATCACATTTCTCACTGTAGTTACTACCTAAAAGAAAAGCATATAATTCAGCACAGCATTATAGGCTGCGCTTGACCTGGGACACTTGAAAAGGGGGGTGAATCAAAAAGGGAAATGCACTATGAGTTGTGCGATTTAAAATGTATGCCATAAGGCATTAAAAAAAAAAAAAAAAAGAAGCCCAAAAAAAAAAAAAAAAAAACCACTGCTTTTCCCATAACTTGCTTTTTAATGGAGGCTGCCGATTTCCTGAAACCGAGAGCCCCCAAACAGCAGTAAATCAAAGTGGAACCCATTGATTTAATGGTTTCAAAAAAGTTACATTCCTGGAATGTCGATTGCTAAATGCCACATTTGCTTGTGTCCTCAAACTGTCAAACCATCAAATGGCTGGTGTCATAACCGATCACATGTGCAGTAACCATGGCAGTTGCAGCTTAAACAGAAGCAGCGTCCATGGCTGTAAAGGATAGGAGTGTTTATTTTCTGCTTTAAGGCTGTCAGCAGATCGGCCTCTACAAACTCAGCAGTGCCTAAAAATGCCTAAAATGGGAGAGCAACTGAGCATGTGCAGAGCAGGGTGGACCGTGTATTACTGGATCGTAAACAGTATAGACACCCGTTTGTAATGTTTTACATTGCTATACCTGCACAAGTGGCCAGCCTCAAGTGATCTAGCAGGACTTCATTTTCTGACTCAAGTTCCACTTTAATTAGCCAGTGGATGTATTAAAGCAACTGAAATAGAACTATAGAAGACTGACAGTAGAAAAAACGGAATTTTTGTAAAATCTTACCGTAAAATTCCTTTCTCTGAGTCCTCCGACAGTCGCCGCCTCCTCTAAGTCATCACAATGGGGTATTGTCCACCTGTCCGTAGGACCAGCTAGGCATATAGACTTAGTCAAAAGACAAAAATTATTAGCATATACACACCCACGGGGGCTGTCCCATCTGGCCAATACCCCCCCTTCATCACCACTCCCAACTCAGTTTGGTAGCATAGCAGTAGGTAATAAGAACCCCACAAAAGAGGGGCGGCGACTGTCGGAGGACTCAGAGAAAGGAATTTTACGGTAAGATTTTACAAAAATTCCGTTTTCTCTTACGTCCTCCGACAGTCGCCGCCTCCTCTAAGTCATCACAATGGGGATGTCCCAAAGCAGTATAGACATGAGGGGTGGGAGACGCAACCGTAGAAAAGGCAAAGCAGTACCCACATCAGAGAAAGGAATCTTACATGCACTGTAAGAACCAACTGGGCAACAGAGAAAAAAACAAGCTCAACAGGAGCAACAGCCCAGGAAAGCAAATGCCAACAGCCAGGGACCCAGAGAAAAAAACTCAAGGGTCCATCATGGCACAGCCGCACTGAGAACTTTGCGGCCAAAAGAAGCATCAGCTGATGCCAGAACGTCTACTTTGTAGAACTTGGAAAAAACGTGTGCACCGACGACCAAGTCGCCGCCTTGCACACCTGGGCCACCGAGGCCCGATGCCAATAGGTCCAGGAAGTACTCTAAAACCTGGTAGAGGGCGCCCTAACAGGGAAGGGCGGAACCTGTTCCATCAAGGCGTAAGCCTGATCAATGGTCTGTCTGATCCACTTGGCAATAGTCGCTGCGGACGCAACCATGCCCTTCCAAGGTCCCTCAGGAAGGACAAAGAGGGAATCCGTCTTCCGAAAAGACTCCGTAGACGACAGGTAAACCCTGATCACCCTGACAACATCCAAGGAATGCAAGGCAATCACCTTTGGATGTATTGTCTTCGAACAAAGCGAAGGCAGGACAATGTCCTCATTAAGGTGATAATCCGAGATCACCTTGAGAAGGAAGGATGGGGGTGGTCGCAAAACCACCTTATCCCTGTGAATTATCAAGTAAGGGGAGCGGCAAGACAACGCCGCCAGCTCCGACACTCTGCGATCCGAAGTGATCGCCACAAGAAAAGCAACTGTCTTCGACAGCAGAGGCAACGACATCTCCCTGATATATTTAAAGGGAGCCCGCTGCAACGCGGACAGGACCAAGTTCAGGTCCCATGGAGGTAAAGGCTCCTTCCTGGGAGGAGCCAAATGTCGCACACCTTGAATGAATGTGCGCACCAAGGAACGAGACGCCACAGGGCGTTGGAAAAGGACCGCCAGTGCTGACACCTGGCCCTTTATTGTGGCCAGCGCCAGGCGCTGATCCACTCCAGACTGGAGGAAAGCCAAGATTCTCGACCCCGAGTAAGAACGAGGGGAAAACCCCCTGGACTCACACCAGGTGAAGTAGGCCTTCCAGGTACGGTAATAGATCTTACCAGAGGAAGATTTCCTAGCCTTGATCAAGGTAGGGATAACCTCAGAGTATAGACCCTTGTCCTTCAAGACCTGGGTCTCAGCCAGGCCGTTAAAGCCAGCGACTGTAAAGCAGGATGGAAGATCGGACCTTGAGACAGGAGATCTTCCCGCAGAGGCAGGCGCCACGAAGGTGCCACTGCCAGGCGAACAACGTCGGCGTACCAGGACCGGCGAGGCCAGTCCGGTGCCACCAGAATCACCATGTGCGGTTCCGAGGCCAATCTGCGAAGGAACCGGGATAGCAACTGAATCGGAGGAAAGGCGCACAGCAGACGATACTGATGCCAAGGGGCCACCAACGCATCCGAGGCGTCCGCCAACGGATCGCGCGGTCTTGCCACGAAGCTTTCCACCTTTCGGTGTAGCCGGGATGCGAACAGATCCACATCTGGGGATCCCCAATTCGCACACAGCATCTGAAAGACCTCCGGGTGAAGGGACCATTCCCCCTGGTCCAGGGTCTGGCGGCTCAGATAGTCGGCCTGCCAATTTTTCACACCCGGAATGTATCGCTCTTAGTTCCAGTACATTTATCGGGAGGAAGGATTCCTCCACCGACCAAGTGCCCTGGGCAGATAGGATGCCCAGGACTCCACCCCAGCCCGACAGGCTGGCGTCCGTGGTAACCACTGTCCACACCACAGGGCGGAAGGACTTGCCTTCCGCCACCGACAGGGACTGGATCCACCACAGAAGAGTCAATCTGGTCCGGCGACTCAAGGAGACATCCAGATCCAAGGACTGAGGAAGTCTGTCCCACCTGGCCAGGATCTCCGTCTGGAGAGCCCGCGTGTGGAACTGGGCAAAGGGAATGGCCTCGAAGGTCGACACCATCAACCCCAGGCCCCGCATGCAGGTCCTGAGTGACGAGGACGGATTGTCCCAGAGGGACCTGAGTACGTCTCGCAAAGTCCGGAGCTGTCCTCCGGCAAGAATACCTTTGCCTGAGCAAAATCCAGAACCATTCCCAGATAGGGAAGGCGAAGCGACGGAGACAACGCTGATTCCTGAACGTTGATGGTCCATCCGAACTCCTGGAGCGTCTGTACCGTGATGGACAGATCGCGCACAAGGTCCTGGCTGGCTCTCGATCTCAGAAGCAGATCGTCCAGATACCCCAGGACCGCAATGCCCTGGGCCCGCAGCAGGCCCAGGACCGGTGCCAACACCTTGGTAAACACCCTTTGTGCCGAAGCGAGACCGAAAGGTAACGCCACAAACTGGTAGTGGTCCTTTGCAATAGCAAACCAAAAGGTACCGCTGATGACCCTCGAAAATGGGGACGTGCAGGTACGCATCCTTCAGATCTATCGAAGCCAGGAATTCTCCCGGCCTCAAGGAGGCCAAAACCGAACGGAGAGACTCCATTCGAAACCTTCGAACTCGCACGAATCGGTTCAGTGCTTTCAGGTCCAGAATAGGACACACTTTGCCCACTTTCCTGGGCACAGTGAACAGATTCGAATAAAAACCCCGAAACCTGTCCCGATGAGGCACCGGGACAACCACTCCCTGAGCAAGCAGGTCCTGCACCGCCCGATGCAAATCCTGCAGATGCCCCGGAAGCAGATGGAGATTGGAGGGAAAGAATCTGCCTGCCGGCCTTGAAAGGAATTCGATCTTGCATCCTGATCGAACGATTTCCTGGACCCACCTGTCCGATATCCGGAGCAGCCAAGGTTTGGAGGAAACCGCGCAAACGCCCCCCCACCCCAGAAACGGGTGAGGGCGCCCCTTCAGGCAGAGGCGGAGTGTCCCGCCGAGCCGGCATTGCCGGCTTTGAGCTTACCCGCCCAGGGCTTCCTCTGGTTGCCCTGGGCCTTGAAAGGCTTGCCCATGGATTGGTTCCGAAAGGCACGAAAGGACCCCTGATTAGACCTAGGCGCAGAACCCCGCTTGCCTCGGAAGGACTTGTTCTTCGGGTTCTGGGGCAGTATAGTGCTCTTGCCCCCCGTGACACCTTTTACCAGGGTATCCAACGCCTCGCCAAAAAGACGAGAGCCAACATAGGGAAAATCAGCAACAGTTCACCGTGAGGACTGGTCGGCCGACCAGCTCTTCAGCCATATCAGTCGCCGGTTAAGCACCGCGACACTCGAGAGGCGAGCCACCAAGGGGGCCTCATTTAAGGCTGCATCACACAGACACATGACTCCTTGGTGGACCCGATCCACCATTTCCAGTCGGGCATGCGGCACGTCATCAGACACCAGGTAGCTACGACGCACCTTGATCCAATCAGCTACCGCCTGAGCCACCATAACGGATGCGAAAACGGGTTTGAGCAACGAACCCGCCACCATATAGGAATGGCGGGCTAGAGACTCCAACCGCCGGTCCGTGGGATCCCGGAAAACCGGAGTAACCTCAATAGGAACTAAGGTAGCCTTGTTCAGCACGGCCACAGTGTGATCTACCTGTGGAGGCACACACCAACGCGAGTCCGTAGCCGGCGAAAAAGGATAAAGCAATTTGAACCGACTAGGCACCACGAACGGACGTTTTAACGTGCGCCACATTTCATTAACAGTG
The DNA here is from genome assembly GCF_965119305.1 of Pelophylax lessonae. NCBI lineage: Eukaryota > Metazoa > Chordata > Amphibia > Anura > Ranidae > Pelophylax > Pelophylax lessonae. The sequence continues at coordinate 372,202,216 of NC_138770.1, forward strand.
AAATGAAAAGAAGCTGGGGAGGGAAAAACCTGCGCAGACTTGCGGGTTCTGCGCGTCCCAAAAGAGGACACAATGCCCGGAGGATCGGGCTCACCCTCTAAATGCAAAGTTTCTTTTACAGAAAACAATTAACTCAGCCATGGTCGCCCGTTCATCAGGGGACCCTGGGGAGGATGTGTCAACACCCTCAACTTCAGCCTCCCCCTCAGACCCCGGGGGGTCCAGGGATAAGCGGGACCCTGAAAAGGGCACGCTCGCAGCAGCAGCATCAGTAGCAGCATCAGCCATATCCCCATCTGAATCAGAAGAGAGAGACAGCCTGGGCCGTTTTCTCGCAGCCCGTTCAGACATCAGCATTTCCACATTTGCCACTAAAGTCGCAACTACAGCAGCCAGATCAGGTCGCAGCGGGGCCACAGGAGAACTGGGGCCCCCCACCAAAGCTGGAGGAAACTTGTTTTCCTGAGAATCCATGGCTCAAAACAGTAAAAAATTACAGTGCAAAAAATCAGTGTACTGTCCCCTTAAATAGCGCTGTGGAGTGCGCAGCCCACCGCTACTGTCACAGCAATGAAGACCCGCAAAGGAGAAAGAAAAACTGAGCCAGAAGCAGTATGCAGAAGAAGAAAGAGGGATACACTGCAGAGCCCGCAGATCGTTGCTACCTGTGCCTGTGCTGTCGCAGAGAAAAAAGGAAATGCTGTTGGGAGGGGCTGGCTATAAGCCAGACCTCAGGGAAAATGGCTGCCCCATAGGGAAGCATAGGAGGCTTCACTAAAATGGCCGCCGACATGCGGCCGAACCGATCGTTCTCCCGCCCCTAAAATGGCGGCGAATGGCGCCAAAAACGAGCGGTATACTCGCCCCAGAGGGGCCACACAGTGTGCATAGCAAAAAACATGGTGGACCGCGCAAATTTTCGCCCGCAGCGGTCGCCACACCAGACACACGGCTGTACCCCCAAACATGCACCTAAGGTGACACAGGGACAGGGACCCCCAGCAATCAGACATATCTGTACAAAAACGAACCCCGCAGGGATCGCACAGGGAGTCACACAGGCACAGACATGGGGACACACAGCAACACAGACTGCCACCCCAGACAGAGGCCCCACACATAAAGTACTTACCTGTACCCGATGGCGTGGGGAAGCCTCTATGCACGGATAAACCTCTGTCCTCATCTGACAGGGAGTGCCGTGAGCCAGGGACATGACGCTGCAGTACCGCAGACGAGTCCTGTGAGGTAGCCACCTCACGGCAGCATCCCTGCATCGAACAGGGATGGGTCGTTCTTAGTGCCAGGGCGAACCATAGCTGAACGCTCGATGGCGGGCTGGGGGTCCATCTGACCCTCAGTGCCCTGGAGAACCAGGGCGGCCAGTCCGAATCCCAGCACCGCATGATCCATCTTCATCCGAAGAATAACTAACTCTAAAGCTGACAAAATAAACAGCTAGTAAATTGAGAGAAAAAAAATGACATTTTCAAAGAAAATCAAATAAAAGATCAGGAAGGCTGAGACTAAAGCCCCAGCACAAGGAGAGCCTAACTAGTCCTGATGCTAGGCAGATTAAAACCGAGTTGGGAGTGGTGATGCAGGGGGGGTATTGGCCAGATGGGACAGCCCCCGTGGGTGTGTATATGCTAATGCTTTTTGTCTTTTGACTAAGTCTATATGCCTAGCTGGTCCTACGGACAGGTGGACAATACCCCATTGTGATGACTTAGAGGAGGCGGCGACTGTCGGAGGACGTAAGAGAAAGATCTAGTGATCCATCTAATCTTCACTTTTTTTAGTCTGAGGATAGAGCTATATTATTCCAGGCAAATTTAAAATCACTTAGGGCTCTTTCACACGGGCGGTCCGATCAGATCCGCCTGTCAGTTTTTTAGGCGGATCTGATCGGATCCTCCATGCAGCTCTATGGGGCAGCGGGTGTCAGCGGAGACACCTCCGCTGACACCCGCTGCCATCCGCATCCGATCCTGTGCTGAAATCTGGACGGATGGAAACCCTATTTTTCCATCCGTTCAGTAATCAGAGCGGAGCAGATCTGATGAGAGCGGACAAGCGGTCCGCTCTCATCCGATCCCCCATAGAGGGCAGCGGGTGCTGAGACACCTCCCTCTCCGCTCTGCAAGCGGAGACGGAGCTGTCGATCCGCGATCCCCGCTGAGCAACACGGATCCGCCTACGGAGGCGGACCGTGTGAAAGAGCCCTTACTGTTGATTGGCTCAACTCTGATGGTATGTTGTTCCAAGTATCTAATACACATTAAGTAAAATACTTACTGTTACTCTCAAACTTTCCTGCTGCTAGATTGGTCATGCTCATGTTCCTGAGCTTACACCCAGTATTGAAAATATTCCTTTGAGCACCTAATACTTTATTATATTACATCATTTTGTTAATCGTGTTATAAAAATATTTTTAAAAATGATTCTTCTAAGCCACCCAGTGACAAATCTGGGCAATTTAAATATGAAGTGTGTATGATAAAAAACACACATCTAATTTCCTGACTACCTATCACAGTTTTAGAGGCCCTAGAACACCAGGACAGTGGAATCACCCATAAAATGACCATATTTTGGAAAGTAATTACCGCAACGTATTTCCTAAAGGGCCTAGTGAGCTTTTTGGAAAATATGGAAAAAAAATGAAAATTTAGTGGTTAAGCCACTTGCATGACTTACTATAATCCTCTTTATCTCCAAAGCCTGGGTGCCTCTGTCTGTTTTATAAAAAAAAAAAAAAAAAAAAAAATGCTGTGAATATCTGATTTCAGTGTGCTGCTTGACGATCACGTGACCGGCCGGCTCGCTCCTCTCCCCGTCTGACAGCTGCAGGGCCAAGATTCCCCTGCGGACGTCGCTCGGGAGGAGGGGAGAGGGGGAGCCGGCTGGTTATGTGATTGCCGAGCAGCACACTGAAATCAACTATTCAGAGCATTTTTTTTTTTTTTTTATAAACACACAGAGGCACACAGGCTTAGGAAACAAAGGATTATAGAAAACATTAACAGTTATTTCAGCAGCAGGAAGGGTGGGCGGCCGGCCATGACACGGAGCTGACAGGCAGGGAGGGGAGGGGGGAGGAGGACAGAGGAGACAGAGAGCAGGGCTGCGGGTGACGGAGGCGCGTAAACTGACTCAGCAGCCATGATACACCGTGGTCTGTGTACTATGCCTCTAAAGTCCCATGCTTCGGATGAGGTGCGGCCCGGTTATTTCACTAGCCCTTTGGCTTGACTATATATCGGATCTGCTTCTCACCAAAAATTCTCATTTATGTTTTAGGGATGTGGCAATGATTGGTGGTCTAATGTGAACCAGTGCTCCCCTTTTTCTTCTAATACACCTCATTCTTTTTGTTGGGACCCTTTCCTCCTGAAAATTGGTTACTTTACTGCTGCTGTCCATGGGTACATATTCAGAATCTGAGTCTGCCAGTGAAAGTTCCCCTCTACTCTCATTTGTAATGCTCAGAATGCTGATCACCAGTCTTGCAGGTGCGATAAACCTCTGATGTGGGATGACACATTGGTGCGTCCACCCACATCGGCGCTGCTCCCGTTTGGTCTTAAATGGTCATTGACCAGGTGGCAGGTGGTTAAGGAAGAAACCCCCATGAACCTCAGTGTGGTAAAGAACAGATGAAATAGATCTCAGAGGGACACAGAAGGTCGTAGCGGGTGACAATGGCTAACTTCTTGCAAAAAGAGTGCACAGGGAACATTCATCTCGCATGTGTGGATGGGGGAACCCAAAAAAACAATGAGAGATCTGTGGCTAGCCTTTCTACTGGTTGCAATGTGGTAAAATATTTATGCATATTTAATGGACCATTTGAGGAAATCCACTTATGTAAACAGGTCTAACATATTACAAGTAAATCCACAGCAGTGGGAAATTCCCCAAACAATGTTTTACCTTCAAAGACTTCAGGAGCCATCCATGCAGCACTCCCTTTGTTGTTAGTCATATGGGTTTGAATATCACACGCTGTACCAAAGTCACATATCTTCAAAACTGTACCTCCAGCCACCAAGAGCAAACTGCAGTATTGAAAACAGTACTTTAGGAGATAAACTCATTATTGTAACAATTCTCAGGTCACTTACAACTCTTATTTTCTGTCTTTTGAAAATTTACAGGTAGATGGCAACATTTCAAATAAAGAAACAGTTAATGTACATGCAACAGATGAAGAGCAAAATTTAAGTGTATTTAGCCACAACCCATGTTTGGGCATTTTTCACAGTCAGTTGGAGTTGTGTTGTGGTTAATGCACATTATGTCAGAGCAATGTTTCTCAATCGAGGTGTCGTTTGGGTTTCCATGGGGTGCTGCAAGCGCAGGATTCAGTTTGCCTTGGTTCAGTGTTATGAGTTGCCAAGTTGTGGGTGGGTCGGCCACCAGTATCATAACAACCAATAACGCTCTAGGGTAGTACATGTGGCATTGTTCATTGTTGTGGTGTTGGCGGCCAGCCCGCTTGCATGATGCCAACTCACGGCAGTGATCCAGGGCAGGCAGCATGCAAGGCCACCCCCAGAATTCAGTAGAGGTTGAAAGTCCAGCTCCCCCAGACTTTCTCCACCTCCTTGCCACTGCCAATGCTGGAGCCAAAAGGTAGAGCTTTGATGTGAAGTTGTGTGAATCGTCCCAGACTCAGGTTATTAAAAAAGTAAAATTTATGTCTTTTACGTGGCACGACTGAAAAAAGGTTGAGAAACACTGATAAAGCAGCTCATTCATTTGGTCTAAATAGTGCACAACAAACCTAAAAATAGAACCTGCAGCATTTTTTTTTCCACAGTGCGCCACCACAATGATGATATGTGACCAACAGGTGCTTTACGAAGGTGCACTGGGGTGCCATTCAAAAGGAAAAGCACTGCAAAGCATCAATGCACATAAAGTGCATTACTGCAACACACTGGTGTGAAAAGGTAAAGTCCCTGTCAGGTTTTGTTTTTTGGCAATAACAGTTAATTTCCTGTCCTGGAGACACAACAGAAAGCATATATAAATGTTCCAGAAGTGAGGGGAAAGTGCCCTCTTAGACAACTACAATCAGTTTTTAAGGAATTTAAGAATAAAAATGATCTTTTATGGAGTTTCGTTTTTCTTTCTGCCTGTCCTCCCATTACTATGGCAGATTTAAAGTCCGCCCTTTTTTGGTAGGTTGAAGGTTCCCCCTCTTAGTTGTCACATCTTATCCCCTGCTCTCTTCCTCCTCCTTTTTTTTTCCTTTATGTCACAGTATTAAAGCTGGGCTAATGTTCTGCTGTAGCATACAGTGAGCAGACAGTCTTTTTATTGCAGAAGAGACAAAATATTTCTTCTGCAATAAAATTTACCTGTCTAGCTGTTGTCTGCTCAGCAATGTAAACTGAGCTGCGCATGTGAAGCTCAGATTCAAATGATTGAAAAGGCAGAAGGTTTTTTATCTTAATGCACTAAGATAAAAAGCTTTATGTGGGCAGGAGTCCTCCTCAGCCCCTCTAATACTTACCTGAGGCCCCTCTAGATCCAGTGATGTTGCAGGAGTGTCTCGGCTTCCGGGGACTCCCCTTCTCATTGGCTGAGACAGCAGCGTGGTGCTATTAGCTCCTGCTGCTATCAAAGTCAGTCAATGAGGAGAGAAAGGGGATGGGGCAGGGCCGGGCTGCGCCTCTGTTTCTCAATGGACAAAGGGAGCTTTGACTCAGCTGCCCCCAAAGCAAGCTGGTTGCTGTGGGGGCACTCAACAGAAGGGAGGTGCCAGAAGCGCCAGCGATAGAGCAGAGAAGAGGAGGATCTGGGCTGCTCTGTGCAAAACCAACTGCACAGGGGGAGGCAAGTATGACATGTTTATTATTTTTAACTAAGAAAAAAAAAAAAAAAAAAAAAAAAAAGGAGACTACAATCACTTTAAGGTGCTGGCACTATGATCTCTATGTGCTGGAATAATGGCCTCCTGCACATCTGCTGGAGTGACATTATCCTGTGCTGGAAATTTAAGACAGCCAATGACCAGCACAATGGAGAGGATGCAGATGAGAGATGGGAACTGTTGAGGGAAAGGGAAGTATATACTATAGATACCTTTAGATCTGCTCTAATGTTTACAAGGATAAATAGAGAAGACAAATCTTCCCAGTGGGCACACAGAGAGCAACAAAAACCATACTAGGGCTCTAAAGGATTCCTGCTTTATCAAAAACGAAAGGTTAGGCAAGAGATACATATTAACATCCTGAGATAACATTTACCCTTGTCACCGGTCAGGTGGTGATTAAGTAGTGGATGTGTATAGATCATTTTAGAAGAATAACGATATCACTAAAGCCTCATACACACGATCAGATTATCAGAGAATTTTCGTCCATTTTTTGTTGCATGATAGTCTTATATCGAAAGTGAAGGCGATACTTTCATAGGAAAATTCTCGTACCACAGAATTCAACTTCAGAAGTGATGTCATGTATTGAATTGTTTTGTATGTATTCTTTCGTTTACGAGCAAGCGTAGTCTTGATTTTTTTCGGACCAAAACTGTACTATGAAAGGAAAATCACTATACTAACGATCCCGAAAAGTGGCAGATTGTTCATCGCATTAAATTTTACTTCCGATTTTCTTACCGTGTGTACGGGCCTTTAGTGTCATTTTATTAACCTCTGGGTTTATTTTTTACTATAAAAAAGGAAGAAAAAAAAAATAAAATATTAAGATGGTTGTAAAATCAGATGTTTTTATATTTATCTTAATGCATTCTATGCATTAAAATGAAAACCCTCTGTGTGTAGGAGCCCCCCACATACCCAAGGACCCATTCTCTATCCAGCGATGTTGCAGGAGAGACTTGGCTGTCCAGGACTCTATCTCCTGATTGGCTGAGACACAGCAGCGGCACCATTGGCTCCGGCTGCTGTCAAAGTTAGTCAATGAGGAGAGAGAGGGGGCAGGGACAATCCGTGGCTCCGTGTCTGAATGGACACACAGAGCAGCAGCTCGGCTCATGTGCCCCCATAGCAAGCTGCTTGCTGCTGGGGCACTCAACTGGACGGGGGGGGGGGGGGGGCCAGGAGCAACGAAGAGGGACCCGAGAAGAAAAGGCTCTTGGCTGCTCTGAGCAGAGAAGTATTAACATGTTTGTAATTTAACAAAAAAAAAACAAGAGTCTTTACAAATCACTCTAAGGTTTATGTTGGTGGATTTTCTCCATCCTGTACCTTATTCCGTTTTCGCTTCAGGTTTAAAATTTGAAAATAAAGCAATGCAGACTGCTGATCTCTAATCACAGCCTTATTCTTGATGTCATCAAAGACATATCTGAAAGAACACACATAAGTAGTATGCACTGCACTCTGTGACAGCCACGTGGATTGAAGGGATATTACATTTTTTTTTTTAAATAAAAACATTAAACACGTCATACTTACCTACTCTGTTCTATAGCTTTGCACAGGGCAAACCCGATCTATTTTTTTTTTCTGGGGTACCACATCGGCGTTCCTGTCCGGCGAGGTGGCCCTGACCCCCGCTACTTGTCACGCCATTTGGCTGACAGCAGCTGGAGCCAAAAGCAATCTGCCCAGAGAGGAGGGACAAAGCCAGGAAAGCCTCGGCTCTCATGCAAAGTGCTGGGTCATGAATAGGCCCAGGTAAGTAAAAGGGGGGGGGGATTCTGTTACATAGATTTTTTTTTACCTTAGAATTCAGAACCCCTTTAAAGTGCTTTGTGTGAATCCTCCTCTGAACCCAAACGGAAGCAAAAATTAGCAAACTCCAGGCTTCATTTTCCCTATTATTGTTCACAATAAAAGTTGAAATTCATCAAATATATATAATATACAAAACAAAAATGTTGCCAAAAATTAAATATGAACTTACTTTGGGGGTTTAAGGTCCCTGTGAATAAGTGCCTTTGGCTTCATGCTATGTAAATATGCCACTCCTTGGGCACACTGTAAACACCAACTCATTGCATGAGCAGCTGTGTAGCAAGGAAGGGGCTCAGCACCATGCAGAACTGCAAAACAAAATGGAAACGAAAGAACAGGTCAGCACATTACACTGTAAGAAGTAGTGCCCCATTTAATGGAGAGTCACACTATTGCAGGTGTGGGAGGGAACGTGGGTAAGTTGCATGTGTTCCCGCACTGGCAGCCGAAACGCGCTGCTGTTTAGCAGATGCACAGGGGGTTTAATCAATTCTTAACGGCTCTTCCATGCATTAGAAAAGGCATGTTTTCTTGTGTGCAAAAATGCGCCATATTTCTATGCGGTTTCAGAAGAGTGTCCAGGACCTTTTTCCTGTGTTTTCCGCAGGTACAGCAGCCCATTCAAATGAATTGGTTGCTATGCCCACGCAAACGCACTCTACAGCAAAGGCAAAGATGCGAACCTCGACTTACAGTGTACCTGAATTACAAAAAAATTAAGATATGCTATAGGAAAAAATTCAGAAATGTTAATTCTGCTTAAGCGTTACCCTGAAAACTCTACCTCTTGTCTGGAATTTCTCCTAAAAATAGTTCACATCAGTTTGTAGTATGTATGAGTGCCTTTAGCCTCATAGTTGTATATCTGCAGTGTGAGATATCAGACATTGCTGCCTCTGCCTGCTCGTCTCAGGGATGTGGAATACGATTTGTAGACATTACTGTACTGCTCACAGTTGTTCTTGGTGGAGTCTCTGATGTGAGGAAGGGAAGCCTTGTCTATACCAAGATGACTATTCCCACAACAAGGCACGGTAAAGCAGAAAACAGGTAAAAGATCAGTTGCAGAGAAAATATAAGCAATACCAGTGACTAGTATAAGCCTACTTTTCTCTGTTTATTCAATTACAAGCACCAATCAAATACTGAGAGAATAATAAGCAAATACTACCAGAAACATACAGAGCAATGCTGATTAATAACCCATCAAAACCCAAGAGTTGCACTATCGAAGCCATGGGACAGCATTGAAGCATTTATCCAGCACTGATAGAAAATCCATTATTAGCAACTAAACAGTTCGCTCTTTCCTAACTACAATATTCAGGTAAACTATAGTTGGCTTATAGAGCAGATGATTACTGAGGCAACATATGTTTTCAAAAGGTGTGGTATTTAAAGGATAAGTTCACTTTTTGAACATGTAACCCCCTTATCCCCCCCCCCCCCGTGACAGCGGGTGGAAGTTATTTTCCTTGTACCTGCTGTCACATTTTAAAAACTCTACAGCCATTGACGCCAATCTTTCCTCTTCACTGAAGCCAGCGCTGGAGAGGTCAGAGCAAACCAGAGTGACTTTAGAATAGGTAAGTATACAGATCTTTCCTTTTACAGGGTAGACAGAATAGGCTTAGAATGGGGGCGAAAGTAGATTTAAGCTTAGTTAGGTTTTGACTTGCCTTCCACTTTAAGAAACCAGGAGAGGTACGTAAGTGAACCAGTCTGGCTGGTGGGATTCTCAGGTATATAGGACTATCATAAGAATACTGTTTTAAATATCCAGCTTTAGATCTAATCAATCGAGAGAAAAAAAACGCACTCACAAACAAGTTTGTTAGATACTAAGGTAATATCAAAGAGCATGATATACTTATAGTTCATTAACTGAAAATACATACACTACAGTTTACAGTGTATATATTAAAATTATACATTCCAATGTTTTTATTTTTTATAATAATGCAAGTGAATGTAACTTTTTGTAGTCGAGTGTGAAAATTACACATTACTCACCATTATACAATGAGCCCCCTTCAGCATATTCCATAACAAGACATACCTAAAAACATATAATAGAAATCTCTAAGTACCTTATGAGCACACATTCTACAATAATCTGAAACATATAAAAATGCACATAAAAAAAAAAAAAAAAAAAAAAGAGATGAAAAATGACTAGTGCTTTGCAAAAATATGGTGACAGAAACCAATCCGAAAGCCATTAAATTACTGCTTTCAAAGTGCATGCATTAAAGTTGCCTTGACAACCAAATACAGTTATTTTATAAAGTACATACCGTACATAAATTGGCATATATTGGACATTAATGCAAGCATGTGAGATGAAATATAGAAAGTAGCAATACAAGAAAAAAACACATGATTGATTGAGATAATCTGTAGGCAAGCAAAACCATCCCAATTAAAATGTGAGAAAAACAGACAAAGGTCTGAAATAGAAAAGCTATTACATTAAAGTAAATAGGAACCATAACCTTATAAAATGTTTCAGATTTGCATTTAAAAGATTCATACAAAATAAACATATTTCAACCTGTATAACTGCCCTCGTTTCTATGTACACTAGAGCAGTCTTTTTAAACAGCAATACATAAAAAAAAAAAAAAAAAAATCTGATGCACTACTTTAATGAATAATGCCCAAAGACCATGTGATCTAGCTGCCTAAAATAGGACCTCATTTGTGCCATGAGGTACACAATTTTTTTCACTTGTATAATGTATGATCTTTATTTTTTAGTAGCCAAAGTGCATTTAACCACTTAAGCCCCAGAAGATTTTACACCCTTCCTGACCAGGGGGTATTTTGCGATTCGGCACTGCGTGACTTTAACGGACAATTGCGCGATCGTTCGACGCTGTACCTAAACGAATTTGACGTCCTTTTTTTCCCACAAACAGAGCTTTCTTTTGGTGGTATTTGATCATGCGCTATAAACAAAAAAAAGCGTCAATTTTGCAAAAATAACAATATTTCTCACATTTTTTTATATGAAATTCCCCAAAAAAAAAAAATGTAAAAATCTAAATTTTTTAACATTTTAGGCCAATTTGTTTTATGCTACATATTTCTGGTAAAAAAAAAAAAAAAAAAAAAAAAAAAAAAAAAAAAAAAAAAATCGCAAAAAGCGTATTTTGATTGGTTTGCGCAAAAGTTATTGCGTTTACTAAGGGAAAGATTTTTGTCATTTTTGTTGTTTTTTTTTTTACGCGTAATGGCGGCGATCTGCGATTTTCTTTGCGGGACTGCGACATTGCGGCGGACAGATCGGACCCTTGACTGACATTTTTGACACTTTTGGGGTTATGCCCCATACACACTTGCAGATTATCTGCAGACTTTTGTCTGCAGACTTACCAAAACCATATAATATGAGGTCAAACCTAAACACTATCAATTTGTATGCAATCCGGCAGGCCCTTGCACTACATAGAAAAGGTAAGTCTGCAGACAAAAGTCTGCAGATAATCTGCACGTGTGTATGGGGCATTACCAATGACATTACTACAGTAATCAGTGCTATACATATTAAACAAGCAAATTCGGTCTGACCAGACTTCTGAGGTTGAGCATCCCATCCCCCACACACACCTGTACTCTATTGGTGTCCACTATCAAGTAGATATAGGAGGAGTCCCCTGTAGTGCATTAGCACATCTTTCCCAGCAAGGAGTGTTGTCTCCAAGGGTAAGAGAGGCTGGATTCACCCCTTTTTTATGGATAGTGTAGGACCCACTGATAATGGGGTACTTTGACGCAGTGGTGGGCTTGAGCACGATATGGCCATATGGTGGGACTAAATCCCAATTTTTATTTATGGATTGTCTCCATATTTGATAGTCATTTCTTTTGCATGTGTGCGCTATTCTTTTTTAATATACATAGTGCTATACATATGCACCAATACTGTAAAATGACACTGGTAGTGAAGGGGTTAACTTTATTTGAGAGGGAAGGGTGGTGTGTGTCCCTAGGGGCGTGATTCTTACCGTGATTGGCTGTGGCTTGAAGTGTAGGAACAGTGATCAACGGTCCTACATAGTAGAACCGTATGATCACTATTCTTACACAGGGGAGAATGACAGGCTGCTTGTTTACATCAGCCGCCTGCCTTTCTCCTGCTGTCACGGACGATCGCGAGTGCCCGGCGGACATCGGGTCCCCCGAGCACACGCGCTGGGGGGGGGGGTCCGTGACCGAGCGGGAGCACGCCTCCGGCGGCGCGCGCTCCCATACGTCACTTTGCCTGTGAGGGGCTGACCACCGCAGTATATGTACTTGCGGCGGTCGGCAAGTGGTTAAGATTTACATTTAACCACCTCCAATCCAGGCCAATTCTGACATCTCCCTCATACAAGAAAAAAAATCAGCATTTTTTTGCTAGAAAATTAGTTAAAACCCCCAAACATATGTTTTTAAGGAGAGGCCCTGGAGAATAAAATGGTTATTGTTTTGATTTGCAAGAAAAAGTACACTTTAATTAATTTTAATGCATACAAAACAAAAAATACCCAACATAATTTTTTGGTAAAATATAAAAGATGATGTTACACTGAGTAAACAGATAACTAACATTGCACACTTTAAAGTGCGTATGCCAGTGGAATTGCCACAAACTATGGTACCTAAAAAGTTTCACAGGTGACGCTTTAAAAGCCTTTACAGGTTTTCTGTTATACTGAACATCTGACACTAGAATTATTACGCTCACTTGGCTTTGTTTGACAATACCTCACGTGTGGTGCAATTATAGTTCACATATGTGGGACCTACGTTGACAATACCTCACGTGTGGTGCAATTATAGTTCACATATGTGGGACCTACGTTGACAATACCTCACGTGTGGTGCAATTATAGTTCACATATGTGGGACCTACGTTGACAATACCTCACGTGTGGTGCAATTGTAGTTCACATATGTGGGACCTACGTGTGTCATCATTTGCGTGTAAGGGGGGATTTTTTGGCACTTTAAAAAAGTGTTTTTATTTTTAACACTGTACCTTTCATTTTTCTTTTTAATGTACTTTGCCTAACAAAGGATGAACAACATCCCTTGCGATAGCCTTTTTGGAGAAATCTGGGGTCTATTAGAGCCCATAATTCTCTTCTGGCCTCCAAAGCATCTGATCAAACTCAGATTGGTTTTATCAGATGCACCAGATGCATTACAAGCCGGTAACGTAGCCCTCAAATTTTCCACTCGCCTACTCGCATTTTGCGAGTGGAAAATTATGTAGGTCGAGCTCCTGTCAGGGGAAGAGAGGAGAGGAAAGCCGGACAGAACACCTGGCCAACCAGGACGTGTGACGTCTATCAAAGAAGCCGGGCTAGGAGGCGGGACTGTGTATGTCGGCGAGCACCCGGCAATTACAATTAAAGCTGTTACAGCGGGATGATCCGCCGCTCCGACATTATCCGGCCAGCAGTACTGATGGAGGGGGTCAAGCCGATCATCTCATGTTAAGGCGAGCCGGTACAAGGGAGGGTGGGATGGATGGATGGACGGCTGCCCTGGGCGTCTGTCATGGGAGGTGGAGGGGGTGCTGCCAGGAGTGTTTCTGTGACTAGTGACAGGAGAGAGCGGGATGTGCTCTCTCTCTCTTCTCACCGGGCTTCACACTCCTGTCAGTATAGCAGACATCAGATCGGGACTTCTTCTCCCCTTAAAGAGTCAGAGTGGAGGTGGAGCGGAGGAGAAGACAATTAATTTCTAAACCTTTGCACGGACAGCTGGCGGGAGAGATACGGCTGCAGAAGGGGAAGAAGATTGCGGCTCAGGAAGGACACCGGATGTCAGATCCGGACTATACAGAGTTTGTTATCCCCTGTCCTCCGAGTCAAAGCAAGCAATGTGGAAAGGGGGCGGGTAACAAACTCTGTATAGTCCGGATTTTGACATCCAGTGTCCTTCCTGAGCCGCAATCTTCTTCCCCTTCTGCAGCCGCATCTCTCCCGCCAGCTGTCCGTGCAAAGCTTTAGGAATAGGAATCGGCTTCTCTTAGGCTCCTCCTCCGCTCTGACATATGAAGAGGAGGATCACAGAGCGATGTGCCGCGCTGTATCTGAGGTCTGCATGCTGGAGGAAAGGGAGAACTACACTGGGGTACAAATCTTATCCTGTCACCTCCCAAATTCCCATCTCAGCACAACCCCCCCCCCCTCCTAGCACAACCCCCCATCTCAGCACAACCCCCCCCATCTCAGCACAATCCCCCCCCCCTCCTAGCACAATCCCCCCCCCCTCCTAGCACAACCCCCCCATCTCAGCACAATCCCCACCTCCTAGCACAACCCCCCCCCCTCCTAGCACAATCCCCACCTCCTAGCACAACCCCCCCATCTCAGCACAGTCCCCACCTAGCACAACCCCCCCATCTCAGCACAGTCCCCCCCCTCCTAGCACAACCCCCCTCCCTCCTAGCACAGCCCCCCCATCTCAGCACAGTCCCCCCCTCCTAGCACAACCCCCCCAATCTCAGCACAATCCCCCCTCCCTCCTAGCACAACCCCCCCAATCTCAGCACAATCCCCCCTCCCTCCTAGCACAACCCCCCCATCTCAGCACAATCCTCCCCCCTCCTAGCACAACCCCCCCATCTCAGCACAACTCTCCCCTCCTAGCACAACCCCCCCCCCCCCATCTCAGCATGACCCACCCATCTCAGCACAACCCACCCATCTCAGCACAACCCCCCCCATCTCAGCACAACCCACCCATCTCAGCACAACCCCCCCCATCTCAGCACAACCCCCCCCATCTCAGCACAATCCCCCCCCCCTCCTAGCACAATCCCCCCCCCCTCCTAGCACAACCCCCCCATCTCAGCACAATCCCCACCTCCTAGCACAACCCCCCCCCCTCCTAGCACAATCCCCACCTCCTAGCACAACCCCCCCATCTCAGCACAGTCCCCACCTAGCACAACCCCCCCATCTCAGCACAGTCCCCCCCCTCCTAGCACAACCCCCCTCCCTCCTAGCACAGCCCCCCCATCTCAGCACAGTCCCCCCCTCCTAGCACATCTCAGCACAATCCCCACCTCCTAGCACAACCCCCCCCCCTCCTAGCACAATCCCCACCTCCTAGCACAACCCCCCCATCTCAGCACAGTCCCCACCTAGCACAACCCCCCCATCTCAGCACAGTCCCCCCCCTCCTAGCACAACCCCCCTCCCTCCTAGCACAGCCCCCCCATCTCAGCACAGTCCCCCCCTCCTAGCACAACCCCCCCAATCTCAGCACAATCCCCCCTCCCTCCTAGCACAACCCCCCCAATCTCAGCACAATCCCCCCTCCCTCCTAGCACAACCCCCCCATCTCAGCACAATCCTCCCCCCTCCTAGCACAACCCCCCCATCTCAGCACAACTCTCCCCTCCTAGCACAACCCCCCCCCCCCCATCTCAGCATGACCCACCCATCTCAGCACAACCCACCCATCTCAGCACAACCCCCCCCATCTCAGCACAACCCACCCATCTCAGCACAACCCCCCCCATCTCAGCACAACCCCCCCCATCTCAGCACAATCCCCCCCCCCTCCTAGCACAATCCCCCCCCCCTCCTAGCACAACCCCCCCATCTCAGCACAATCCCCACCTCCTAGCACAACCCCCCCCCCTCCTAGCACAATCCCCACCTCCTAGCACAACCCCCCCATCTCAGCACAGTCCCCACCTAGCACAACCCCCCCATCTCAGCACAGTCCCCCCCCTCCTAGCACAACCCCCCTCCCTCCTAGCACAGCCCCCCCATCTCAGCACAGTCCCCCCCTCCTAGCACAACCCCCCCAATCTCAGCACAATCCCCCCTCCCTCCTAGCACAACCCCCCCAATCTCAGCACAATCCCCCCTCCCTCCTAGCACAACCCCCCCATCTCAGCACAATCCTCCCCCCTCCTAGCACAACCCCCCCATCTCAGCACAACTCTCCCCTCCTAGCACAACCCCCCCCCCCCCATCTCAGCATGACCCACCCATCTCAGCACAACCCACCCATCTCAGCACAACCCCCCCCATCTCAGCACAACCCCCCCCCCCCATCACAGCACAATCCCCCCATCCTAGCACAAACCCCCCTCCTAGCACAACCCCCCCCCTCCTAGCACAACCCCCCCCTCCTAGCACAACCCCCCCAATCTGAGCACAATCCCCCCTCCCTCCTAGCACAACCCCCCCCATCTCAGCACAATCCCCCCTCCCTCCTAGCACAACCCCCCCCCATCTCAGCACAATCCTCCCCCCCTCCTAGCACAACCCCCCCCATCTCAGCACAACTCTCCCCTCCTAGCACAACCCCCCCATCTCAGCACGACCCACCCATCTCAGCACAACCCCCCCATCTCAGCACAATCCTCCCTAGCACAACCCCCCCTCCTAGCACAACCCCCCCATCTCAGCACAATCGCCCCATCTCAGCACAATCGCCCCCCCCTCCTAGCACAACCCCATCTCAGCACAAACCCCCCCTCCTTGCACAACCCCCCCCCCCCCCTCCTAGCACAATCCCCCCATCTCAGCACAACCCCCCCTCCTAGCACAACCCCCCCCTCCTAGCACAACCCCCCATCTCAGCACAATCCTCCCCCCTCCTAGCACAACCCCCCCCCCTCCTAGCACAACCCCCCCCTCCTAGCACAACCCCCCCCTCCTAGCACAACCCCCCCCCCCTCCTAGCACAACCCCCCCCCCCTCCTAGCACAACCCCCCCCCCCTCCTAGCACAACCCCCCCCCCCTCCTAGCACAACCCCCCCCATCCCAGCACAATCCCCCCCATCCCAGCACAATCCCCCCCATCCCAGCACAATCCCCCCATCCCAGCACAATCCCCCCCATCCCAGCACAATCCCCCCCATCTCAGCACAACCCCCCCATCTCAGCACAAACCCCCCCCCCTCCTAGCACAACCCCCCATCTCAGCACAATCCCTGCCTCCTAGCACAACCCCCCCATCTCAGCACAGTCCCCCCCTACTAGCACAACCCCCCCATCTCAGCACAATCCCCCCTCCCTCCTAGCACAACCCCCCCATCTCAGCACAATCCCCCCTCCCTCCTAGCACAACCCCCCCATCTCAGCACAATCCCCCCTCCCTCCTAGCACAACCCCCCCATCTCAGCACAATCCCCCCTCCCTCCTAGCACAACCCCCCCATCTCAGCACAATCCTCCCCCCTCCTAGCACAACCCCCCCCATCTCAGCACAATCCTCCCCCCTCCTAGCACAACCCCCCCCATCTCAGCACAGTCCCCCCATCTCAGCACAGTCCCCCCATCTCAGCACAACCCCCCCCATCTCAGCACAACCCCCCCCATCTCAGCACAATACCCCCCTCTTAGCACAACCCCCCCATCTCAGCACAGTCCCCCCCCCCCCCCCTCCCATATTGATCCCACCTAGAAGTAATCATCTTCTCCCCACCCCTCCTGCTACAAATTCTCTTATTACCCCCCCCCCCCAGGACAATCACCCAAAAAGTATTTGTACTAGGAGGCGTGGGGAGAAGATGGAATTAGGGGCGGGGCGTTGGGTGGGGCAACTGGTGGAGAGTACCCCTTAAGGCCTGGCTAGTAGCTCAGGACTTTAAATTTTGAGCCCTGCGGTAACGGCTTGTAAACAAACAAACTGGAAGTGACAAAATCCTCGTCGCTTCCAGTTTGTGATGTCACAGAGCGGGGGGGAAGAACAGAAGTTCGCATTGGTACAGGGCTCCCCAGACGGGAAAGCCTGGTAAAGGCAATGGGGAGCCCCTTTTTGGCCCCCTTTAAAAGTGATTGCGTGGCTGTATACATAGGAGGTGCTTTTCTAAATAAAAGGCCTGTGTTTAAGCGAAGTTCCGGCCTCGGGGGTCAAATTTAGATATAAATACCCCCCGGACAGTCGGGGCTAGTACATTCCACAATGGATAGCCTCTGAACTGTCCCTGGTCGCACTTACCTGCAAGAAGAAATACTTACCTTGAAAAGTTCTTCTCCAGCGCTGCCATCTCAGGTGTGGGCAGCTGAAGCCAGCGCATCCTCTTCTGCGGCCTCTTCGGTGACGTCGGAGTCCCACAATGCACTGCACCGGCCCCGCTCGTCACTTCCGGTGCAAGCGCGGCGTCCCTGCACAGCTTCTGGGCATGCCCAGAAGCTGTTTAGCAGGGAATGCCGCGCCTGCACCGGAAGCGACGAGCGGGGCTGGTGCAGGTGCATTGATTCCTGGGAGCGATGACGTTCAGCTCCCAGGAGTCATCGCAAGCCAGAAGTGACGGCATGGGCCGTGGCCTCCGAGGGAGGAAGTGGAAGGAAGGCGAGTATATTTTCTTCAATATCAAGGTAAGTGACCAAAAAAAAAAAAAAATTGGGAGCATCCATTTCTTTTTCAGGTGGCCCTTAGGAAGTGGATGGCCAAAAATCGATTTTTTCAATTTTGAGGCCGGAGCTCCACTTTAAGCTAGGCTGTGTCGAAAAGCTTGCTTCTGACATCAGTGAGACCCTTCTGAGATTATATAGAATTCATAGACTGGTGCATTTGTTCTGCAGCTTACCTTAATATGACCTGTATTTGACCTACTTCGAGAGGATTTCGTGTTTTCATAGACTTGAAGAAAGTTCGGAAACAAAAAAAAAAAAAAGCCCATCGACACGCCCAAGTCCCCTAATGCTGGCCATACACGCACAGAATTTTGGTCGGAATGATCGTTTGACATTACCATTACCATTAGTGAACCCAATTTTAATGACGATTTTGACCATAGGCCCGGCTAATGTCGATGGATCTGAAGCAAAAACGTTTGTTTCAACTAAAGTGTTTACGTGTATGTTCTAATCGAAACAAAAATAATATTCTGTCCTATTTTTTTTTTTTTACTTATCAAACGATTACTACGAACATGATATTTTTATCAGTGGACAATTCCCTTTCGACTGACGAATAATCGTTCAGTCTGCAAAAGGCCGAAATTCTGTATGTGTATGACCAGCATTAGAGTAGAGAAAATTAACATACATTATCAGAAACTCCCTTTAAGGGGTTGTAAAGTCAGAAGGTTTTCTATCTTATAAGAGAAAAAGCCTTCTATGTGTAGCAGCCTCCCCAGTACCCCTTAATACTTACCCCAGCCCTATCTCTTTCCAGCGATGTCCATGAGTCCATCGGCCGTCCGGGACTTTCCCTCCTAATTGGCTGAGAAATAGCTGCTGCGCCATTGGCTCCCGCAGCTGTCAAAGTCAGTTAGCCAATCGGGAGAGAGATCGGGCTGGGCCGAACGGCAGCTCCGTGTCTAAATGGACACATGAAGCTGCAGCTTGGCACAGGTGCCCCCATAGCAAGCTGCTTGCTGTGGGGGCACTTACAGGACAGAGGGACTAGGAGCAGCAACGAGAGACCCGAGAAGAGGAGGATCCGGGCTGCTCTGTGCAAAACAACTGCACAGAGGAGGGAAGTATAACATGTTGGGTATAAAAAAAAAAAAAAAAAACACACATGAGACTTTACAATCACTTTAGGCAGCTTAAACGTCACATAAGTCCACGTAAACCAAAAGCAGAATTTTAACCACTTAAGCCCCGGAGGATTTTCCTGCTAAACGACCAGGGGGTATTTTGCGATTCGGCACTGCGTGACTTTAACAGACAATTGCGCGGTCGTGCGACGCTGTATCTAAACAAATTTGGCGTCCTTTTTTTCCCACAAACAGAGCTTTCTTTTGGTGGTATTTGATCACCCGTGCGATTTTTACTTTTTGCGCTATAAACAAAAAAAGAGCGTACATTTTGCAAAAATAACAATATTTTTCACATTTTTTATATGAAATTCCCCAAAAAAAAAAATGTAAAAATCAAAATTTTTTAAAATTTTCGGCCAATTTGTTTTATGCTACCTATGTTTGGTAAAAAAAAAAAAAATCGCAAAAAGCGTATTTTGATTGGTTTGCGCAAAAGTTATCGCGTTTACTAACAAAGGGAAAGATTTCTGTCATTTTTGGTGTTTTTTTTTTTAACGTGTAATGGCGGCGATCTGCGATTTTTTTTGCGGTACTGCGACATTGGGGCGGACAGATCGGACCCTTGACTGACATTTTTGACACTTTTGGGGTTACCAGTGACATTTCTACAGTAATCAGTGCTATATATATGCACTGTTACTGTAAAAATACACTGGTAGTGAAGGGGTTAACTTTATTTGGGAGGGAGGGGCTGTGTGTGTCCCTAGGGGCGTGATTCTTACTGTGATTGGCTGTGGCTCTAGCTGTAAGGACACTGATCAACGGATCTACATACTAGATCCGAGTGATCAGTGTTTTTACAGCGAGGAGAATGACAGGTGGCTTGTTTACACAAGCTGCCTGACATTCTCCTTCTCCCCCGCCGATCGCCGAGTTACCGGCGGACATCGGGTCCGCTGGTCACACGCGCGGGGGGGGTCCGTGACCGCGCGGGCGCGCGCTCGGTCCCCAGAGCCTCACAGGCGAGCGACGTAGACCTACGTCACTCTGCCTGTGAGGGGCCGACTGCCGCAGTAAATATACTGTGAGCAGTCGGCAAGCGGTTAAGAAGACAGCCCTAAATAAATATTACTTACAGGATTTAGGCAGGCTCCATACAACTTCACAATATTTGGGTGATTCACACGTGACAACTGTCGAAGCTGAAATAAAACAAAAATTTAAGTTATGGAAATATGGAAAAAGTGCTGAATAGCAAAGCCATGCCATTCTCAAAAGACAAAAAAAAAATGCAACACCCAGTGAACCATTATACTTATAAAATCTTAAATTCCACAAGTAAACTAAAGGGAAAAAATTAAATGCAAAAATGATCACACACAGTTTTCAAGGACAAGTTTACTTTTTGGAGCATTACACCCATATTAAGGGTGTAACACTACAGCACATGTGGTCCTCACCCCCCAATCCTCCCATGACAGCGGACAGGGACCCTCTCCCTGCACCCGCTGTCACATTTTGAAAACCCTACACAGCAATTTTTCATTCATTCACAGGAATCTGTGAATCAACAAACTACAAGTCCCATCTGCCGTTGCAGGCGGTTTGTAGTTCTCAATTTACTTCTAAAGCACTGATGAGCACCCTTGTAGTTCATTGACAAGCCCTTACCGCTTTCAAACTGACAGGTATGAGCTGAAAGCTGTACGGCTTGTCTGCAGAAGCCCGACAATGCACCAGTGATCCACCAGAGCCATGCACTGCTTCTAGACTGCTTGTATTACGCACAAATTTTTGCCCATAAACATTATCCAGGTATGGATATTTTTATACATAGCTACATTGGTCCATCTATATACCATACCTGATTGATACCCATAAAAGCTGGAACTCAATGAAGTAGACACCAGCTATTCCAGTGACCTCTACTTGCTTCTGGGTCGTGGGCACAATGGCTTCCCTTCTGCGTTCTGAACTTAGGTCACTGGAGACACAGCATGGGCACCGTTCAGAGATTGCTTAGCGTTCTCTGAATTAATGCAAAGCATTTTTTAGAGGGACGAGGTGGAGAGCATGATGTCACTGCCCCCCCTCCCCACCTAGTCCAATCAGAGAATGCCGACCTCCTGTGTACTGAACACAAGCAGGGCAGCCGGTTGGCGAGGGACCAGAAGCAGATGGAGATCACTTGAGTAGCAGTGTTTACTTCAGTTATTTCCAGCTTTCATGGGCCCAGGTATTGCATATGTATAGTTACATTGGTCCAAGTTGGACAAATGTAACCATGTATAAAATATCCATACCTGGCATTTCCCTTTAACCAGAAAAAAACAGTCACTATTTACTAAAAACACTTTTATTCCCAGAAGAAAATAAACTTTATATTTTTGCATTTAATGCATGTATAGTCTTGATTTACATAAAAATGGTTTGCTGTGTGCATTACCTCTACAATAAAGGCTTTTCTTTCAGATTCACTTTCTATTTGCTTGATAGCTACATCTTTTCCTCTCCATTTTGCTTTGCAGACCACACCGAAGGTTCCTCTTCCAACTACCTGTTAGAATAAATAATAGATTGTGTTAAAAGCAGAGCTCTACGCTTTCAACTAATTCCACAAAGGTATAAAAACTCAAATATAGAGCTCAGCATTCAGAATAGAGTAAACCATTGTGTATGATCAGGCAGCCATACATTACAGTTGTAACTTTGCGATACCCCTAAGTAACACAAAACAATGAAATGTTTCAGCGTTCCACAATCCGAACACACAAAATAACATACATGTTATATACTTACCTCCTCTGTGCAGTTGGTTTTGCACAGAGCAGCCCAGATTCTCCTCTTTTCGGGTCCCTCGCTGGCACTCCTGGCTCCTCCCTTCTGTTGAGTGCCCCCACAGCAGGCAGCCTTCTATGGGGGCACCCAAGCTGAGCCGCAGCTCCCCGTGTCCATTCCGACCAGCGCCCTGACCCGGCCTCGGCCCCTTTCTCTCCTCATTGGCTCACTGAATTTGATTGACAGAAGCGGCAGCATTTTGCGCTGTGCTGCAATCTCACCCGATGAGCAGGGAGAGTCTCGGGCAGCCAAAATACTGCAACATTGCTGGACAAAGATGGGCTCAGGTAAGTAATAGGGGGGCTAATGCATTAGGATAAAAACCTTCTGACTTTACAACCACTTAAATTCTAAATATGCATGACAGCCAACCAACCGGCATTTTCAGTAAGAAATGCTGGCAGTGGCTGCTTACATATTTGCCTCAGCTTGGTTTTCCTTCAACAAAGTGACTTGCAGAGACCACAACGTGAAGGGACAGTGATATTTTTCAAGCGTACAATGATGCGGCATTGACTATTTCTTGAATTTTATGTAAAGTTTGCTCATCTCCTAGTTTTAGGGCCCGTTTACACTAGAATGCCCTGTGGCAAACCTGTATGCTCTTCAGGTTTCTGGCATCACATTCAAATCGCTCTACCCTTGTGATCTGCTGCGGGTGTCAGTGCAAAGTTAATGACACAGCAGATACAGGTTGCACACGCAGTACTTTTTCCCCGCACTGGAGCACATGGTACAAATGTACATTTGCAGTATGTTTCCAATGCATGCACTACTTTTGGTGTGGGGTGGTGCGATTTCAGTCCATTCAAAAGGAATGGGCTGAAATTGCACTGCACAGAACTACATGGGAGTCACACAGAAACACATAGCGCAATCCTGTGCGGTTCACATGCAGTTCCTAGTGGGAATGGGCCCTTACGCTACGCTTTACATAATATAAAAACACAGTAGTTAATTTAAAATTTAACCAATATACAAAAACGCTTGACACAGAGTGTCAGGAAATAACTCATGTCCAAAGAGACCCAATAAAATGGGAGATCATATAAACAAAAAAAGACAGATGTGCCTTTTTTTAAGGAAACTTAAAATGGACACACCAAATCTGCAGAGGGTTCTATAGAGACCATGAATAACTAGCTTATGCGAGAGCGCTTGTGCTGCTACATTAGTTACTTGTTCTAAGATGACAATCTGTCATCAACCTGACCGTACTAGGATTCACTCCCTAGATACTCTGTTTGTCTTCAGGTCTGTGAATGCAACAACATCAAAAGAGTAACTGAAACCGAAATAAACCACATCAATTGCACCTCCCCGATGAACTGTTCTGGTAACCCTGTCAGAGAAATCTGACATTTGTTTTGCTCTGATCACTCCGCAGGGACACTGGGATGCCTTGCTTTATGCAGATACCAGGGCACAAGGTAATGAATTATTCTTCTCTGGAACATTTCCATTAATTATTTTTCTACAGGAAAGTGCCGGCAAATAATATATCCACATACAGCTACAGTCACTTCTTACTAAGCAATAAAGAGAACCTTTTTTAAGTAGACTCAATGAACCCTGAAAAACAAATGTATGTATAAACTCATAATAAATTACCCAGAGGAATGGTTTAACCACTTCTGGGCCGGAAGGTTTTACCCCCTTAATGACCAGGCCATTTTTTGCAATTCGGCACTGCGTTATTTTAACTGACAATTGCACGGCCATGCAACGCTGTACCCAAATAAAATTGATGAACTTTTTTCCCCACAAATAGAGCTATCTTTTGGTGGTATTTGATCACCTCTGCGATTTTTTTTTTTTTGCGCTATAAACAAAAAAAGAGCGACAATCCTGAAAAAAAAAAAAAAAAATACAATATTTTTTACTTTCTGCTAAATAACATTCCCAATAAAAATAAAAAAATCAATATTTTTCATCATTTTAGGCCAGTATGTTTTCTGCTACATATTTCTGTTAAAAAAAAATCCCAATAAGTGTATATTGACTGGTCTGCGCAAACATTATCGCGTCTACAAACTAGGGAAAATATGTCATTTGTATTTATTTTTTACTAGTAATGGCGGTGATCAGTGATTTTTAGCGGGACTGCGATATTGCGGCAGACAGATCGGACCCCTGGCATTTGAGTGATATTACTACAGTAATCAGTGCCAAAAATATGCACGGTTACTGTAATAATGACACCGGCAAGGAATGGCTATCAAAGGGTTACATGTGTTCCTAGGGGTGCTTTCTAACTGTGTGGGGGATGGGCTTGCTCAATGAGCACAGAAACCTGTGATCCTAAATAGGAGGAACACAGGATCCCTGTGTTCATTGCTGACCGAAAAGCGGTCTGCAGTGTTTACAACAGCAGACCAGCGTTCTGTCTCCCATGGGGAGTGATCGCGGGTGCCCAGAGGACATCACGGCCGCCAGACCCGTTGACTGGCTCCCCCCTGTGGTCAATCGGTGCATGTGCTCGCTCCCACTAGCGGTCCCGTGAAGCGGTGTACACTGTACAGGTATGTTTCGTGGGACAGAGCCGACCAGCCGCAGTAAAACTACGACGGCTGGTCTGCAAGCGGTTAAGGAACTGCTCTTTCTGTTCAGCATTTTTATTTACATTAATGTTCTTGTAATTATCTGCAATTATTTAAAAAAACATAGGGACAAACTGCACGAAACATTAAGTTCCCCTAAGCTTGTGCAGTATATCACTTTTATACAGGAAACCCAGTAATCACAACATATATGTAAAATGCTTATACAGCTAGGTCCATATATATTAGGACACACAGGCACAGTTTTTATACTTTTGGCTCTGTATACCACCAGAATAAAATACTTTCAGCTTTAATTCAAGGGATTGAACATAAATATCAAGTACAAATTGTAGGAACTGCAACCATTTTTATACACAGTCCTACATTTTTAGGGGCTCAAATGTAATTAGACAAATTAATATAATCATAAATAAAATTTAAATGTTAAATATTTTTTTTGAGAATCAGGGCCGGCCTGGCCTACCGGGATACCGGGAAATATTCCGGTGGGCCGCTTTGGGGCCGCTTTAAGATTGGTGGGGCCGCTTTAAGATTGGTGGGGCCGCTTTAAGATTGGTGGGGCCGCTATTGCGACCGCGCGCGCCCTCTATTGGGACCGCGCCGCGTCCTCGCTGTGATGGCCGCTGCAGCCCCGGTGAAGTCTTTCCTAGGCGACGTCAGCCGCTATGAGCGGCATGACATCACATCTCGCGGGAGCGGCTGCGCGGCGCCAGTGGATCATGTGACTCAGCAAGACGGACGTCGGACGGTCACTCACGGCGCCGAGAGTGCTACACCACATCCAGTACTGTACTGTCAGTACACAGACGACAGCAGCAAGATCAACTGGATGAATGAATCGACTGACCAAGTTAGTCATAAAAATCAGCAGCAGTGCAATTATTGGTCCCTTCCTCCGACCTCCACCACTGCCCCCTGGCCCTGCTGATCTCACAACCCACACAGATCTTATCCCTGATAGGATGGGGGGAGCAGCGGCGGTGGGGAGGATGGCACCCCCCATCACCACTGCTACTAATCTCCCCTCACCACTATAGCTGCCACTGATCTCACCACCACCACTGATCCCCCCCCACCACCCCTGCCACTGATCCCATCCCACTCACCACCACCACCGATCCCATCCCCCTCACCACCACCACTGCCACCGATCCCACCCCCCTGCTGCCACCGATCCCACCCCCCTCACCACCACCCTTGCTGCCACCGATCCCACCCCCCTCACCACCACCCTTGCTGCCACCAATCCCACCCCCCTCATCACCACCACTGCCACCAATCCCACCCCCCTCATCACCACCACCACCGCTGCCACCACTGCCACCCCCCCTCATCACCACCACCCCTGCTGCCACCGATCCCACCCCCCTCACCACCACCCCTGCTGCCACTGATCCCACCCCCTCACCAATGCCACTGATTCCACCCCCCTCACCACCACCCCTGCCACTTATCCCACCCCCCTCACCATCACCACTTCTTCCACTGATTCCACCCCCCTCACCACCACCCCTGCTGCTACTCATCCCACCCCCCTCATGTCCGCAGCCTCCGACATCTCCTGTGCCATGTCCGCACAGCCTCCGACATCTCCTGTGCCATGTCCGCACAGCCTCCGACATCTCCTGTGCCATGTCCGCACAGCCTCCGACATCTCCTGTGCCATGTCCGCACAGCCTCCGACATCTCCTGTGCCATGTCCGCACAGCCTCCGACATCTCCTGTGCCATGTCCGCACAGCCTCCGACATCTCCTGTGCCATGTCCGCACAGCCTCCGACATCTCCTGTGCCATGTCCGCACAGCCTCCGACATCTCCTGTGCCATGTCCGCACAGCCTCCGACATCTCCTGTGCCATGTCCGCACAGCCTCCGACATCTCCTGTGCCATGTCCGCACAGCCTCCGACATCTCCTGTGCCATGTCCGCACAGCCTCCGACATCTCCTGTGCCATGTCCGCACAGCCTCCGACATCTCCTGTGCCATGTCCGCACAGCCTCCGACATCTCCTGTGCCATGTCCGCACAGCCTCCGACATCTCCTGTGCCATGTCCGCACAGCCTCCGACATCTCCTGTGCCATGTCCGCACAGCCTCCGACATCTCCTGTGCCATGTCCGCACAGCCTCCGACATCTCCTGTGCCATGTCCGCACAGCCTCCGACATCTCCTGTGCCATGTCCGCACAGCCTCTGACATCTCCTGTGCCATGTCCGCACAGCCTCTGACATCTCCTGTGCCACGTCCGCACAGCCTCTGACATCTCCTGTATCACGTCCGCACAGCCTCTGACATCTCCTGTATCACGTCCGCACAGCCTCTGACATCTCCTGTACTATGTCCGCACAGCCTCTGACATCTCCTGTACTATGTCCGCACAGCCTCTGACATCTCCTGTACTATGTCCGCACAGCCTCTGACATCTCCTGTACTATGTCCGCACAGCCTCTGACATCTCCTGTACTATGTCCGCACAGCCTCTGACATCTCCTGTACTATGTCCACACAGCCTCTGACATCTCCTGTACTATGTCCGCACAGCCTCTGACATCTCCTGTACTATGTCTGCACTTTTAACTAGAATTTGTTCTTATATAAAGCCCTATATGCTTTTATATCTATCTTATCTATGATAGTACAATCTTCAAATTTGCTTTAAAATGCATGGTTTTGCCTTTTATGAACAAGAAAGTAATGGCGTTATGCTGTTGGGCCGGTATAATAATGCTATGGGGCTGGTATGAAATTTTTTCCAGGGCTGAATTTTATTCCCAGTCCGGCCCTGTTGAGAATCCTTTACTGAAAATGACCATTAGTCTGGAACCCATTGACATTAAAAGGCTGGGTTTCCTCCTTTCTGATGCTTTGCCAGGCTCTAACTGCAGCGGTCTTCAGATGTTCTTTGTTTGTGGGTGTTTCTGCCTTTAGTTTTTCCTTCAGTAAGTGAAATGCAAGCTCAATTGGGCTGAGATCAGGTGATTGACTCAGCCATTGCAGAATATTTAATTTAATTTTCTTCAAAAGTTCCTTGGTTGCTTTTGCAGTGTGTTTTGGATCATTGTCTGTCTGTACTGTGAAGCGCTGTCCAATCAACTTTGCTGCGTTTGGCTGAATCTGGGCAGACAGTATATCTCTAAACACTGCACAATTCGTCCGACTGCTTCCGTCACATCATCAATAAACACCAATGAACAAGTGCCACTGGAAGCCATGCATGCCCATGCCATCACACTGCCTCCACCATGTTTTACAGAGGATGTTGTGTGCTTTGGATCATGAGCTGTTCAAACCCCTCTCCACACTTTTCTTCCTGTCATTCTGGTACAGATTAATCTTAGTTTCATCCATCCAAATAATGCTTTTCCAGAGCTGGTTTTTTTAGATGTTTTTTTTTTTGGCAAAGTCTAATCTGGCTTTTCTATTTTTCAGGCTTATGAATGGTTTGCACCTTGTGGGGAACCCTCTGTATTTGCGCTCATGAAGTCTTCTCTTGATTGTAGACTTTTAGAATGATAATCCCCCCTCCTGGAGAGTGTTCACTTGTCTGGATGTTGTGAATGGGTTTTTCTTTACCATAGAGGGGATCCTGCGATCATCCACCACTGTTGTCTCTCGTGGATTTCCAGGCATTTTTATGTTGCTGAAGCCATACAATGGCCTGTTTCACTTGCATGTACAGTAGAGATCGTCCGAATATCGGCAAAGCTGATATATCGAGATCCGATATGGACTTTCCCCGATATATCGGAATCGGGTTTTGATTTACCGATATTTTCGTGACGTCATTCCGTATGATGCGCGCACACGTTTTGCCTTCTAACACCGCCTCCCACAGCCTCGTGTTACAGCCAGCTGCAGTCCGGTCACGCTGCCAGCCATCCACCCACAGGCCCTGGCCTCAGCCACCCACCACAACAGGGTGCCAGCCCAGCGAGCAAGCAACCAGCCACCCAGATGACACCAAGCCAGTCACCCGCAGCCAGCCACCCACCACAGTGTTCCTGCAAGCCAGCCAGCCACCCCCCACAATGTTCCTGCAAGCCAGCCACCCACCACAATGTTCCTGCAAGCCAGCCAGCCACCCACCACAATGTTCCTGCAAGCCAGCCACCCATAAGAGGGTGACACCAATCCAGCCAGCCACCAACAGTGTTCCTGCAAGCCAGCCACCCATAAAAGGGTGACACCAAGCAAGCCAGTCAGCCACCCATGAGGGTGAAACCAATCCAGCCAGCCACCACAGTGTTCCTGCAAGCCAGCCACCCATAACAGGGTGACACCAAGCAAGCCAACCAGGCACCACAGAGACTATTCCTGCAAGCCAGCCACCCACCACACTGTTTCTGCAAGCCAGCTACCCACCACACTGTTTCTGCAAGCCAGCTACCCACCACACTGTTTCTGCAAGCCAGCTACCCACCACACTGTTTCTGCAAGCCAGCTACCCACCACACTGTTTCTGCAAGCCAGCTACCCACCACACTGTTTCTGCTAGCCAGCTACCCACCACACTGTTTCTGCAAGCCAGCCCCCCACCACACTGTTTCTGCAAGCCAGCCCCCCACCACACTGTTTCTGCAAGCCAGCCCCCCACCACACTGTTTCTGCAAGCCAGCCCCCCACCACACTGTTTCTGCAAGCCAGCCACCCACCACACTGTTTCTGCAAGCCAGCCACCCACCACACTGTTTCTGCAAGCCAGCCACCCACCACAGTGTTCCTGCAAGCCCGCCACCCACCACAGTTTTCCTGCAGGCCCACCACCCATAGGAGGATGACACCAATCTAGCCACCCACCAGAGTGTTCCTGCAAGCCAGCCACCCATAACAGGGTGACACCATGGAAGCCAACCAGGCACCACAGAGACTGTTCCTGCAAGCCAGCCACCCACCACAGTGTTCCTGCAAGCCAGCCACCCACCACAGTGTTCCTGCAAGCCAGCCACCCATAAGAGGGTGACACCAATCCAGGCAGCCACCACAGTGTTCCTGCAAACCAGCCACCCAGAACAGGGTGACACCAAGCCAGCCAGCGCCACCACAGTGTTCCTGAAAGCCAGCCACCCAGAACAGGGTGACAGCAAGCCAGCCACACTGCCAGGCGTCAGCTACCACCAACCCACAACAGGAAGCCAGTGCCAGCATCAGCAGCAACTTCAGCAAGCCATTTCTTTAAGCTATTTTGTGTCTTTCAAGTTTAAATGGAGATGGATGAGGAGAGAAAGAGTAAATGTGTGGTCTGGGACTATTTCTCGTCTAAACCATCTCCAGGAAAAGCAGCAGTTTGCAACACATGTACAAGCAACATAAGTATGGGATCAGTAACTGCAAAAAACAAAAAAATACCTCAAATCTTTGGGCCCATCTAAGAGTTCATCATATTGAATTGTATCATGCAGCACAGAAAAAAAAATGAATATCAATGTGATTTTGAAATACCCTCTCCACTATCCCAGGCAACAATAACAGATATGTTTGTGAAAAAAAAAAAAAAAAAAAAATGATGTCACCGTCTACATTCAGATGGAAGATCCCAACTGCTGGACAGAGTAATCACAGAGATGATTGTCACTGATAACCAGCCATTTACAATGGTGTCGGACTCAGGATTTAAGCAGTTGATGTCCATGCTTGAGCCAAGCTACACACTGAAGAGTGAGAAGTATTATCAAACCAAAATGCTGGCAAAGGTACACCAAAAGGTAGTTGACAAAGTAAAGGCTATGCTGCAACCAGAGAATGCTGGCAACTCGCTCTCATTCACGACGGACTGCTGGTCACAAACAGAGTCCGAGTCACTACTCATTCTTACATGCCACTTCATTGACAGCAGAGGAACAAAAAGGCAATTGGTGTTGAATACAAAAGTGATGCAAGGATTCCACACAGCTGAGTACAGTAGAGAAATGTTTCTAGGCAAGCTTGAAGAATGGGGAATCAGCAAAGACTGAGTGATGCTTGCGCAACTTAGAGACAGTGGAGCAAACATGTCTAAAGGAGTGAGGCTTGCTGATAAGTCAGACCTCTGTGTCATCATGGCACACAACAGCCTCCAACTTTCAAATGATGGTCTGTCAATCCAAAGAGCTTTGCTTGATATATGCTTTGAGAAGCATGAAGAGATTAAACATGTTGTGCTTGCAAGTCTTTTGAATCCTCCATCTAAGAACCATGCTTTGTCTTCTGATGATTTTTTTGTGCTAAGGCGAAACAATGGCTGACAGAAGACATTTGAGGTGCAGGAGGTTCCTGCCCAAAAGAAAAGTCCAGAAAACTACTTTTATGAAGAGCAGCATGCTGAAAAAAAACCAGACAAATGTCCAAAAATATGTCAACAAACCGAAGAGAATCTGCTTAATCGTCGTGGAATTGATCAGGACATTTTCTGTGTTTTATTGGGGCCTCATGCGGAGGATTCAATTTCTTCTGAATCTGCAACGATGAGCCTGGATGATGAACTTCACCTCTATTTGAAAGAAGCAATTGACAGAAGAAGTCATCCTCTTCAGTAGTGGAGAGAAAATGAGGCACGCTACAAAAAACTTGCTTCCCATGCTAGAAGATACCTCTCTCTCTCTCTCTGCTCCTCTGTCCTCCACTCCTGAGCATGTTTACGAAGTTGCAGCATTGTTTGAACAAAACAGAAGACCTTTAACAGGTGACCATGGACATGCTGAAATGTTACGCTTTCTGCATTATAATATTGTTCTACTTAACTGGGAGTATTTAAAAGAGTAGAGTAGTGTGTCCATTCCAGTCCACTGTCTAGCCGTTGCCTACCTTTTTTTCCTAGCAGTTTTGCACTTACTGCTGTAGTTGCAGTGAGTGCCCTACTGCAGAGGTAGTCCACCGACTCCAATCCAATCCACTGTCTAGCTGTTGCCTAGCTTTTTTCTAGCAGTTGTGCACTGATTGCTGTAGTTGCAGTGAGTGCCCTACTGCAGAGGTAGTCCGCTGAGTGACTCCAATCCACTGTTTAAAATATTAGTAATTACTGTACTTGAAAAACAACATGCTGCAGCTGTATGTACCGAGCTTGGCGAACATGTAAGAATGTAGGGCCTCAAACACCTGACAGCTTTCACTAGAGGTCTCTGTCAGAGGTAA
Source organism: Pelophylax lessonae (assembly GCF_965119305.1). Taxonomy (NCBI): domain Eukaryota; kingdom Metazoa; phylum Chordata; class Amphibia; order Anura; family Ranidae; genus Pelophylax; species Pelophylax lessonae. The sequence goes on from NC_138770.1 coordinate 372,233,899, forward strand.
GGCAGCATGGTATGTTGCTTCGAGTTCCCAATGTACTTTTTTCTGTAAAGCTATTTGGTCTGGTTCTGAGTAGTTGTCCCTGATCGCACAACTACTCTAAACGCAAGTACTGCTAGGTGCACCGTACAGCCCCTTCCAGCCACAGCAGCCTCTTGGAGTTTGACAGGCTGGCAGCAGCAAGGCTGGACATGGCACCTGTGCCCTCTGCCCCAAGCTTCATGCATTGGGCCTAAACACCTAGTGTGCCTAAGTTTGGCATATACTTTTTAAATTATGGGCCACAACCCTTCCAGGCCTAAATTAATCCATATCGTTTGCTCCCTTTCTTAAAGGGTCCCGCACTCACCCGCCGCCAAAGTGCGCTGCCCTTTAAAAACACATGGTGCTGCCATTCATTCCGAATGGCATTTCCATGCATGTAAACATGCAGTGCGTTTGGGAGTGGGGGAACTGCAAAAGCTCCATGCGCTTTCCCTGCTGCTGCATTTTAAAAATGGTGCAGGAACCTTTTTCTTGCATGAAATGCAGGCACCGCATCCTATTCAAATAAATGGGCTGCCATGCACGCACAAACTTGACTTGCAGAGCCACAATAGCATAAACCAGGCCTTAGAAAGAGTCCATTGAAGGGTAACAAAGTCAATAAGGGAGATGGAGGGCCTCAGCTATTAGTATCAATTACATATGCATACAATGTAAAAATATACTGCTAAAAAAAAAAAAAAATTAAAGGGACACTTTTTAAATCAGAGTATAGCATCAAGTCAAGTAAACTCCTGGAATATTGATCTGGTCAGTTAAGTAGCAGAAGGGGTTGTTAATCAGTTTCAGCTGCTTTGGTGTTAATGAAATAACAGGCGCACTAAATGGGCAACAATAAGACTACCTCCAAACAGGAATGGTTTTACAGGTGTGTCCAACTTCTCCAGAATGGCACATCAATACATGGCATTGCCAGAAGGTTTGCCACATCTCCCACCACAGTCTCAAGAGCATGGAGGAGATTTCAGGAGTCGGGCAGTTACTCTAGGAGAGCTGGACAGGGCCGTAGAAGGTCCTTAACCCTTTAGCAGGAATATAATCTCCTCTTTTGTGCAAGGAACAGGATGAGCACTGCCAAAGCCCTACAAAATGATCTCCAACAGGCCACTGGTAAGAAAGTCTGGCCAAATAATCAAAACAGACATGAGGTCCCGACGTCCTCTAGTGGGCACTGTGCTCACTGCCCAGCACCGTGAAGCTCGATTGGCATTTGCCTTTGAATACCAAAATTGGCAGGTCCACCACTGGCACCCTGTGATTTTAACAAATGACAGCAGGTTCACCCTGAGCACATGTGACAGACATGAAAGGGTCTGGAGAAGCCATGGAGAAAATGATTCTGCCTGTAAAATCGTTCAGCATGACCGGTTTGTTGGTGGGTCAGTGATGGTCTGGAGAGACATATCCATAGGAGGGATGCACAGACCACTACAGGCTAGACAATGGCACGCTGACTGCCATTAGGTATCGGGATAAAATCCTTAGACCCGTTGTCAGACCCTATGCTGATGCTGGGTTCCTCCTGGTTTACGACAATGCCCAGCCTCATGTGAAGAGAGTATGCAGCCAGTTCCTGGAGGATGAAGGAATTGATAACACTGAATGGGTCCCATGGTCGCCTCGACATTATGTTTGGGTCCATCCAACACCACCAGTTTGCACCCAAGTCTGTTCAGTGATACCCTAGTCCAGATCTGGGAGGAAATACCACAGGACACCATCTAACTTGTCCGCCATGCATACAAGCACGTGGGGACCATACAAACTACTGAGTACTAGGGATTTACTTTTTCCCCCCAAATGATTTTAAAATAGTTTTGTACTATTATATGGTTTATATACACACAAAGCTCTGTACCATTATGTCAATGGGTTATATTACAAGGTGGGGTTTACATATACTTTAACTCTCAGGAAACATACACTTTCCTAAGAGTCTTAGTTGCTGTAAATGTATTCCTGCTTAGCGTGGAAAATTAGTTCAGTGGAAAAGGAGAGTAGTTTATATTGTTGTTTCATTTTGGCCTCAAAGATTACAGCTAGGACAAGGTTGCTTGCTAAAGACAACATCACAGCTTTTCCTACACTACTAAATAGAACCTATCGAGATGCAACAAGCCTTGAAGTAATTTAAAAAGCACAGACAAAATATTCGTTTTTCCTAAAAGAACATATTTAGACCGAAGTTTAAATTGACTACAGTAGAATGTTTTAAGAGATGTTGCCAAAGAGGGAGAGGGAGAGAGAATAGGCGCTGTGCATGCTGGGTCCTCTCCTCGGGACGTCACTGGTTGCTAGACGCCAGTCGGCTGGCCATCCTAACAACCAGTGTAGCTTGCACTAAAGCGGCCGGCGCCAGAACAAAGCGAAGGGCTCACTTCTTACAGCCATTAGCGGCCATTAATTTTCGGCATCTTTAACACGTTTTCGGCCGAAATGGGATAGGCCCATTTTCGGTGCACCACTACCAAGTACAATTTTGAGTTGCTGCAATTAAGTTTCAGCAAAATGGACTAGCCTACTGCATCATTTTTTCACTTTGATTTGGGTGTCTTTGAATTCAGCCCTCTGTAGGTTGATAATTTTCATTTCCATCAAACGATGTGGGATCCTTTAGTTCCTAACGCATTACCCAGTCCATATCAGTACAGATATCCATCTTGATATTTTTCCCCATTGAGATATGATGTGTTTTCAAAGTGTTCATTGAAGTTTTTTGAGCAGTGTATATCACAGGTGACTTCAGTACCTGTAATAAACTGTTTACACCAGACATGTCCAACCTGCGGCCCGGGGGCCGCATGCGGCCCAGAGCCCCATGCACTGCGGCCCACTGCCCCCTGACAATTTTATATTTTTTTGATGGGGAAGAAGGAAGTTGGGTCAGCTAACTGTAGGCAGAGGCTACCTCAGAAGGGATCATCCTCTAGTTGTGTTAAATTAGTGCTGGGGGGGGGGGGGCGGCAGCGCGGGAAGGGCGCGGCGGCGTTTTATTACTTGTATACCTTAACTATAGTATATCCAAAAGGAGCAAGTGAAACGGACACAAGTGGGGACTACAATTACTTACTCAACCGGCGCTATTACCAGGTACCTATAAGTATATAGAGTGATATATAAAATGCTAAAACAAATGATATATCTAAAAGCTGCTGCTATAAATATAACCGCATAAAATGAAGGTGCATGATAGTGACAATCTAAACAGAAGTACTAAAACACACTAGCAGCGCTAAAATTCATAAATAATAAATGAAGTGCAGTCCATTGGGATAATGTCCATATGTTCATATAATCATGCAATGTGCCCAGAAGCCGTGAATGGATATATTGCACTGGACCCTCCACCGCACCAACGTGCTCCCCCTAATGAGAGACACTCACCAGAAATCTGGTCATACAGGGACTTGTAATGCCAGCCTATCTCAGGCTCAGAAAACGATATCCACAGGAATTTCCCAGGACAAACGGCCCTCGATCAGTCTCAATCGGATCAATTCTTGTGGCCGACCCACAGGAGATTCCAATTACATCAGGGGTAGTACATGTGAAAATAATAGCTCACATAGGGCAATATTGCATGGCTAAAATCAGACTTTATTACCCACAACAGGATCCCCAATAGCTGATGCACTTACAACATATAAAACAAAGCAAGCTTGTCATATAAAGGATGAGGCATAAACCTGCGTGTAGAGGCCAATCCCCGTGGTGTCAGTTCGCCGCCGGTACCAGGCTGTAGCGAGCATCGGGTTCAGCATCAGACGCCAGGTCCTACCTCATGACCGCGTGACCACGCCCTGACGCGTTTCGTTAGCAAGTAACTTCAACTGAGGGCTGCACTTCATTTATTATTTATGAATTTTAGCGCTGCTAGTGTGTTTTAGTACTTCTGTTTAGATTGTCACTATCATGCACCTTCATTTTAACTATAGTATATATTTTATATGCGGCCCGAGAAAATTTCTCTACACTCATGGCCCAGAGAAGCCAAAAGGTTGGACATCCATGGTTTACACTAAGCACCCTGAAGAGGACCTGTGGCCATGATTTAAGGTTAGAAGGAAGGAAGATTTAACCTTAGATTGCAGAAAGGGTTCTTTACTGTTAGAGCAGTTGAAATGTGTAAAACTCTTAGAGGCAATGGAAGGAGACTCATTTGCAAATTTAGTTATGCAGACAAGAAATTGATCAGTAGGCCAGTAGCACATTCTCCCTAACAGCTGCATCACGAGCAAAGGCCATAACTTTTCCAACTTATGGATTTCAACAGGAAGATGTGATTAATTACAGGTTATGTATAATTCTGTAATTTTTTGACTAAGGATTTACTGTTTAGGGCAGGCATGTCCAACCTGCGGCCCGGAACCGCAGGCAATGCGGCCCGGAACCGCAGGCAATGCGGCCCACTGCCCCCTGAAAACTTTTTTTTTTGCAGGGGGGAAAAAGGAAGTCGGGTCGGGGGCACGGCCACAGCCGCTTCCAACTAACGATAGGCAGAGGCTGCCTCAGAGGGGAGGGGAGCAAGTGCAGTGTTTCTGAGTGACTCCTACCACCATGACCACTTCAAACCACTGAAGTGGTCATGGTGGTTAGAGTGTTCCTTCATTACCTCTCAGAAGTAAAGCTCCGTATACTGATTCCATTTAATTTAATAATCCTCTAGTTGTGTTAAATTAGTGTGGGGGGCGCGGCAGTGCGGGAAGGGCACGCCAGCAATTACTTATATACCTTAGGTATAGTATATATTTTATATGTGGCCCGAGAAAATTTCTCTACACTCAATGTGGCCCAGAGAAGCCAAAAGGTTGGACACCCATGGTTTAGGGCTTTGCATAACACAAAGCCTGCAGTGACACCCTTGACATCTCTTTCAGAAAAGCTTTCTTTAAAGCACTTTTTCATACAAAGTCTTTGCACAAGCACGATCAATAAAAAAAAAAAAAAAGTGTTTTTTTTTTTTTCTTTGTTCATATTAGGGTCACAGGTTGTAGGCCACTGTGTCCTGTTAAAATAGCAAATATATTGTTTAATGGCATGATTACCTTTACCAAGATATTGAAACCATAAATAAGAGCAAGGTAACAATTACAATAAAACCTCTATGAAAGTCACTATAAAAGCCTGATCTATAGTATATCCTACAGAAGGAAATAGGATGTAGGACTCTTGATCCCTGGTGCCTAACCTGGTGTAGTTGGAGTAAGATTTGCAAAGGGTGGGGGAATAGCAGGATCTCTACTAGCCTCAAGTTACATGTACCCAGGCTTTCACCTTCTGCAGTATTTCTCCACTCAAACCTGAAAAATCTTCAGTCAATGATCATCATTCCCTCTAGTACAAATGTGCTTAACCCTTGTGAGACCAGGACCCATTACATTTTTACAAAACATTTTCATAACCCAACAGTAAAGTTTTTCAAAGCGCCCCCGTCCCCGTGAGCTCGCGTTGGAAAGAAAACGTGTACGTAAGTCGTGCCCGCAAGTGAAAACAGTGTTCAAATCACACGTGAGGTATCGCCGTGATCGTCAAGAGCGAGAGCAATAATTCTAGCAAAAGACCTCCTCATTTTTAAAGCTTTGTCTATGTTAAGTTTAATGGCACCTAAATCATGATGCACTTTCGCCGCAATAGACTGGGTGGCAATTGCTGCAAACAGCAACACATGAAGCTTGTCACCCGAAAAAAAAGAGCATGAGCTTCTTTTGGGCATTATGGGCATACCGCTAGGTGCCATAGAAAGCAAAAGGCACCCATTCTGCCTGAGATCCCAAAACGCCAAATATGAATGGAGCCTTAGTATCACTTTAAACAACACTAAGAGCTGGTTCACACTGCCATGACTTGTCAGGCGACTTGGTCGCCTGACAAGTAGCGCTCCATTCTGTGCAATGGAACCATTCTAATCAGAGCGACTCAAGTCGCTCAGACTTAGAAAAACGTTCCTGCACTACTTATGGGTGAAGTCGGAGCGACTTGCATTGACTTCAGTTATGAGAAGTCGTTTGCAAACCGTGATGAAGTCGTGCTGCACGGCGGTGTGAATCTAAGAGTCCCATCCACACTAGTCGTGTGAACATAAAAAAATAAATAAAAAAAACTAACATAACTGGAATTTCAAAATACAAAAACAGGTATAGTTGAATCTAATTCCAAGAAACACCCTGTGAATCTTCAGTAAATGGGGACTTCATTCTCTTCACCCATTATTTGGAACATCACTCATTAAAAATATTTGCCAATCTTATTAAAGATTAGGCTGATGGAGTTTGAATCTTCTTTGGATTAGGGCAATCAACCAAGACAGCCACTAAAACTGCAGAAATCTTCCACAATCTGTTTCCTTTACAGTTCCAAAAAAGATCCCACATGGATAGATGGATGGATGGATACATCTTGTAAACCAATCATCACACTCTTTAATATGCACCACTAAATTATACTCACATTAAGAAAGTAAAAAAACAGGCTCAAATTCCAATATGCCCCCAGAGACACTTCAAAAGGTCAAATCTGCAATACACAGGATCAGAAACAAACTGTTCTTACTTGGCTCACACCGAAATCCTTGCTAAGCTTTGCGACCCCTAGAAGACTGCAATAAACATCAAATCTTCAAACAACTGAATAACCCAAGCGCTCACTCCAATGGGAATAATAGGTGTGCCTCTCTCCTCAGATAGGGAACTCCAAAGACCATAAACATGAAAAAGAAAGGAGGCGCAAACACCTAGTACATTACCCTTGGACACCTTTAAAACACCTTTTCATCAGTCTGAGGAAGAAAGCATGCCTCCCGAAACGCGTCAGCGGTCCTACTACATGGACATGTCCATATGCACATAGCGGTGGACTCATTCAATGTGATTTTTGCTCTTCATGCCTGCGAGTATGTTTTTGGCATTCTAATAAATATTTTAAAGGGTAATGCACTAGGTGTTTGCACCTCCTTTCTTTTTCATGTTTACAGCAATGAACATACCCGCAGAGGTGACCATTTTTGAGAAGGGAGATAAGGACACAAACCCGCGGGAGGTGGACGAGGACAGCCACCATACCCGCGGGGGGGCCGTACGGCGACAGCCGCCATATTAGGGATAGACCGATATGGTTTTTTTCAGGGCCGATACCGATATTTTCGTCACAACGTATCGGTATCGGCTGATATGGGCCGATATTTTGTAAATTTAAAGTTTTGAAAAATAAAGGCAATATTTGACACAAATCTGGTACTGAACGTGTTCATTTTTGCTTAATGCTTAATGGCTGGCTTGCTGGCACCCTCTGGTGGAAGGCTGGCACCCTGTGGTGGGTGGCTGGCTGGCACCCTGTGGTGGATGGCTGGCTGGTGCACCCTGTTGGTGGGTAGCTGGCTGGCACCCTGTGGTGGGTGGGTGGCTGACACAGGGGCTGTGGGTGGCTGGCTGGTACAGGGCCTGTGGATGGCTGGTACAGGGCCTGTGGGCGGCTGGTACAGGGCCTGTGGGCGGCTGGTACAGGGCCTGTGGGCGGCTGGTACAGGGCCTGTGGGCGGCTGGCTGGCTGTCTGGCAACCTGTCTGTGGGTGGCTGGCTGTCTGGCACCCTGTGGTGGGTGGCTGGCACAGGGCCTGTAGATGTGGGTGGCTGGCACAGGGCCTGTAGATGTGGGTGGCTGGCACAGGGCCTGTAGATGTGGGTGGCTGGCTGGCACCGGGCTGCTGTGTGTGGATGTATGGCTGTGATACACTCCAGCGAGACTAGTCCCAACTCCAGACGAGGCTGTCCAAGGTGAGGGAGGCAGCCTAAGGCAGAATGACGTCACAAAAATATTGGCAATATCAGCCAGTTCTGGGGCCGATACCGATATATCGGGGAAAGTGCATATCGGCCTATCCCTACGCCATACCCGCGTACAAATGACAATGACAGCCACCGTACCCATCAAGGTAAAGTGTTTTCAGCAGTAGCCTATGGTTGTCAAAAACCCTCATGGATGGGACTTTAAACAACACAAACTGATGCAGTAAATTTTCACTCTTTTTGTACCATATAGTAGAATATACAAAAACCAAATGGAGAACTATATTCTATAATGGAAAAATACCATTAGATACATTGTAATAGACACATAGTAAAGGTGTGTAGCTTGTTGTATCTACACAGAGGTAATTGTTACCTGTTGCAGTGCAGTTTAACGTAATGAAAGAATAGATAACCGATAAGAATCATATAAAATCATGAAAAATATCCTCAAGTCACCATCAGGGGACAGTGGAGCCCAGCCATCAGTCTGTGAGCCACTGGGGTTGCTGAAAAGCCGCACAATAAACAGCAACTCTGAAAACAACAAAGAACAATATAAAAAAAAATCAAGCACTATAACTTACATGGTTGAAAAAGATGGGAGATTTTCAATCCAAATGGTCGTAAAAGCATGTGCAATGCATTATAGAGTGCTTCTAACTTGTAATTAAAGATGATGATACGCAGGCTGATCATGTGGTGAAGATATGAATAAATGGCACAAAACCGGGAGGGGAGGGGTAGGGGGTGGAAACCTTCTATGATCTAAAGGAATCACAAATGTGTTAATAAGCGATCAATCACAAATTGTCTACTCATATATATATATATATATATATATTATGTGATTATTTACTGCATCGGTTTGTGTTGCCGTTAAAGTCCCATCCATGAGGGTTTTTTTTATTTTTATACCCGTTGAGGTGTACAATGACAGGAACCATACCCGTGGAAGTGAACAATTACAATGACAATATTTAAATAGATGCAAAATAGTCCATATAAAGTGCTAGTGTGGAAAGATATGTGAATCAATATGACAATATCAATAATACATCTAAAATCCATATAAAAGTGCTGGTGGTGAAAATAAATATAAAAGTTCATGTGCAAATGTGCAAGCATAAAACAAATAATAAAATAAAACAAATGGTTATCTGGACTCGTGAGGTGCTCTTAAATCAGACCATGTCACCGATGTCCACCAAATCCCACAATGTATGAAATGGCCGCTCACCTCCAGGCAGGTTACAACAAGCGTTGTTTTCTCCTGTATGGCTCCAAGCGGTGGTAACCGGACAGCTGGTAGGTGGTAACGTCTCATAAGGTAAGGGTCCTCCTAAATCTCTCCCTCACACAGCTCCCCTCTAGATTGTAAGCTCTAACGAGCAGGGCCCTCTAATTCCTCCTGTATTGCATTGTAACTGTATTGTCTTCCCTCACATTGTAAAGCGCTGCGCAAACTGTTGGCGCTATATAAATCCTGTATAATAATAATAATATGGACACAATAAGAAAGGGGCCTCATGGTGTAGTATATATTAACATTTGTTAAAATTAAAAATAGATCACTCACAGTGTAAAAAGGGTAAAAGCTCCTGCGCAAAATGCGGTGTAAACAAAAATGTAAAACTTCCGGGCACGGCCGTAGACCAGAAGTGACGTCACTCAGCTCCTCCCGACGCGTTGCCTCACTCACTAACATGTCTTTCTCAAGGGTAAGGATACCCTGGCAACGGCCACAGGAAGCTTACAATGGCCATGGGAAGTCTACGACGACTGCACCCGCGGAAAGTCTACGACGACTGCACCCGCGGAAAGTCTACGACGACCATATCCATGGAAGTCTACAATGACCATATCCATGGAAGTCTACAATGACCATATCCATGGAAGTCTACAATGACCATATCCATGGAAGTCTGCAATGACCATATCCATGGAAGTCTGCAATGACCATATCCATGGAAGTCTGCAATGACCATATCCATGGAAGTCTGCAATGACCATATCCATGGAAGTCTGCAATGACAATATCCAAGGAAGTCTGCAATGACAATATCCATGGAAGTCTGCAATGACAATATCCATGGAAGTCTACAATGACAATATCCATGGAAGTCTACAATGACCATATCCATGGAAGTCTACAATGACAATATCCATGGAAGTCTACAATGACAATATCCATGGAAGTCTACAATGACAATATCCATGGAAGTCTACAATGACAATATCCATGGAAGTCTGCAATGACCATATCCATGGAAGTCTGCAATGACCATATCCATGGAAGTCTGCAATGACAATATCCATGGAAGTCTGCAATGACAATATCCATGGAAGTCTGCAATGACCATATCAATGGAAGTCTGCAATGACCATATCCATGGAAGTCTGCAATGACCATATCCATGGAAGTCTGCAATGACAATATCCATGGAAGTCTGCAATGACAATATCCATGGAAGTCTACAATGACCATATCCATGGAAGTCTACAATGACCATATCCATGGAAGTCTACAATGACCATATCCATGGAAGTCTACAATGACCATATCCATGGAAGTCTACAATGACCATATCCATGGAAGTCTACAATGACCATATCCATGGAAGTCTGCAATGACCATATCCATGGAAGTCTGCAATGACCATATCCATGGAAGTCTACAATGACCATATCCATGGAAGTCTGCAATGACCATATCCATGGAAGTCTACAATGACCATATCCATGGAAGTCTGCAATGACCATATCCATGGAAGTCTACAATGACCATATCCATGGAAGTCTGCAATGACCATATCCATGGAAGTCTACAATGACCATATCCATGGAAGTCTGCAATGACCATATCCATGGAAGTCTACAATGACCATATCCATGGAAGTCTGCAATGACCATATCCATGGAAGTCTGCAATGACCATATCCATGGAAGTCTGCAATGAACATATCCATGGAAGTCTGCAATGAACATATCCATGGAAGTCTGCAATGAACATATCCATGGAAATCTGCAATGAACATATCCATGGAAGTCTACAATGACAATATCCATGGAAGTCTACAATGACCATATCCATGGAAGTCTACAATGACCATATCCATGGAAGTCTGCAATGACCATATCCATGGAAGTCTACAATGACAATATCCATGGAAGTCTGCAATGACCATATCCATGGAAGTCTACAATGACAATATCCATGGAAGTCTACAATGACCATATCCATGGAAGTCTGCAATGACAATATCCATGGAAGTCTGCAATGACAATATCCATGGAAGTCTACAATGACCATATCCATGGAAGTCTACAATGACCATATCCATGGAAGTCTGCAATGAACATATCCATGGAAGTCTGCAATGAACATATCCATGGAAGTCTGCAATGAACATATCCATGGAAATCTGCAATGAACATATCCATGGAAGTCTGCAATGACAATATCCATGGAAGTCTACAATGACCATATCCATGGAAGTCTACAATGAACATATCCATGGAAGTCTGCAATGAACATATCCATGGAAGTCTACAATGACAATATCCATGGAAATCTGCAATGAACATATCCATGGAAGTCTACAATGACAATATCCATGGAAGTCTGCAATGACAATATCCATGGAAGTCTGCAATGACCATATCCATGGAAGTCTGCAATGACAATATCCATGGAAGTCTACAATGACCATATCCATGGAAGTCTACAATGACCATATCCATGGAAGTCTACAATGACCATATCCATGGAAGTCTACAATGACCATATCCATGGAAGTCTACAATGACCATATCCATGGAAGTCTACAATGACCATATCCATGGAAGTCTGCAATGACAATATCCATGGAAGTCTGCAATGACCATATCCATGGAAGTCTACAATGACAATATCCATGGAAGTCTGCAATGACAATATCCATGGAAGTCTGCAATGACCATATCCATGGAAGTCTACAATGACAATATCCATGGAAGTCTGCAATGACAATATCCATGGAAGTCTGCAATGACCATATCCATGGAAGTCTGCAATGACCATATCCATGGAAGTCTACAATGACCATATCCATGGAAGTCTGCAATGACAATATCCATGGAAGTCTACAATGACCATATCCATGGAAGTCTACAATGACCATATCCATGGAAGTCTACAATGACCATATCCATGGAAGTCTACAATGACCATATCCATGGAAGTCTACAATGACCATATCCATGGAAATCTGCAATGACCATATCCATGGAAGTCTACAATGACAATATCCATGGAATTCTACAATGACCATATCCATGGAAGTCTGCAATGACCATATCCATGGAAGTCTACAATGACAATATCCATGGAAGTCTGCAATGACCATATCCATGGAAGTCTACAATGACCATATCCATGGAAGTCTACAATGACCATATCCATGGAAGTCTGCAATGACAATATCCATGGAAGTCTGCAATGACAATATCCATGGAAGTCTACAATGACAATATCCATGGAAGTCTACAATGACCATATCCATGGAAGTCTGCAATGAACATATCCATGGAAGTCTGCAATGAACATATCCATGGAAGTCTGCAATGAACATATCCATGGAAATCTGCAATGAACATATCCATGGAAGTCTACAATGACAATATCCATGGAAGTCTACAATGACCATATCCATGGAAGTCTACAATGACCATATCCATGGAAGTCTGCAATGACCATATCCATGGAAGTCTACAATGACAATATCCATGGAAGTCTACAATGACCATATCCATGGAAGTCTGCAATGACCATATCCATGGAAGTCTACAATGACAATATCCATGGAAGTCTGCAATGACCATATCCATGGAAGTCTACAATGACCATATCCATGGAAGTCTACAATGACCATATCCATGGAAGTCTACAATGACCATATCCATGGAAGTCTGCAATGACAATATCCATGGAAGTCTGCAATGACAATATCCATGGAAGTCTACAATGACCATATCCATGGAAATCTGCAATGACAATATCCATGGAAGTCTGCAATGACCATATCCATGGAAGTCTACAATGACCATATCCATGGAAGTCTGCAATGACAATATCCATGGAAGTCTGCAATGACCATATCCATGGAAGTCTACAATGACAATATCCATGGAAGTCTGCAATGACCATATCCATGGAAGTCTACAATGACCATATCCATGGAAGTCTACAATGACCATATCCATGGAAATCTGCAATGAACATACTAATAGGAGTTCACAATGACCATACTCACAGAAGTCTACAATGACAATTGCCATAGTGATAGAGGTGTAATGACAACTGCCATACTAATAGAAGTTTACAAAGACAACTGGCATACTGATAGAGGTGTAATGACAACTGGCATACTAATAGTTTACAATGACAACTGGCATACTGACAATGACAATACTAATAGAAATGACAGCTCTAGGAAAGCACCCAGGTGACAATGACAAGTGACGTGGAAGGAGCGGAGTGTCCCCCATAACACCTAGGTGCCCGTGCCTCCATCTCACCTCTTCCACCTCGATCTCCTTGTAGTCGATCTCCTCGAAGTTGAGCACCGGAGGGGTTTCAATCATGTCAGCGGAGGAGGCAGACATGCCGCGCCTTCACCGAGCGAATCCGGGCCCCGGCCAGAGGCTGACAGCAGCTAGAGACTGGAAGGTCCGGGGCCACCGTACACTTGGACTTTACTGGCGGCCCCGGCCCTGCGACGTCCGAGCCACCCCCACTGCACGGCCCGGCTCTCACACACACCAGGGACCAAGCTTAGAAGGAGCTGCGGCCGCCGCTACGCTTACAAACTCCCGAACCGAGCATACATGCAGCTACGGAAGCTGCACAGGCCGGGAGCAGACTGGCGGTGAAAGGGGCGGCGCTACCGACTACGTCAGACACTTTCCAAAGAATTTAGAGGAAGTCTTTTTTTTTTTAACAAACTTTATGAAGACTTTTAAACATAAGCAAACTGTATGCAGTCCTGCCTGAGTCCTGGTTGGTTGTACTTTGTAGGAAACGTGTGCCGAACAAATACCCAGGCTGTCATTAACTCTCCTTTTAAAATGCTACTTGGCTGGCTGGCTGGCTGTCACACTAGTCTAATATCATTGATGTGCAGTGTCTCAGGTGCCCTGTGGTGTGTACACTGTGCAGGGTCCAAGTCACTGTATAGAGGAGGAGGTGAATGCCAAAGTGTGCTCCTCCTACCCTGCTGACTGGAGTCTTCACCTACCCAACAGTCATACCATGCACCCCACATCAGCACAGCAATGTGTACTTACCTAACTCACCACTGAACACCAAACACCTTTTCTTATTCACCACTTGCCTACCGGCCACTTAAACCCCCTTCCTGCCAAGGCCAATTTTCGGTCGCACTTTGAATGCCAAATGCGCGGTCATGCAACACTGTACCCAAATGACATTTTTATCACACAAATAGAACTTTCTTTTGGTTGTATTTATTCACCACTGGGACTTTTATTTTTTGGTGAACAAACAAAAAAAAGACTGAAAATTTTGAAAAAAAAAAGTTTTTATAGTTCGTTATAAAATTTTGCAAACAGGCAATTTTTTACCTTCATTGATGTGCGCTGATGAGGCGGCACTGATAGGCTGCACTGATGGCCACTGATAAGGCGGCACTGATGGGCACTAATAAGGTGGCACTGGTTGGTACTTACAAGGTAGCAGTGGTGGGCCCTGATAGGTGGCACTGATGGGTGGCACTGAAGGGTACTGATAGGTGGCACTGAATGGCACTAATAGGTGGCATAATGGGCACTGATAGGTGGCACTGATGATTGGCACTGATAGGTGGCCCTGGTGGGCATTGATAGGTGGCACAGATGGGCACTAATAAGGTGGCACTGGTTGGTACTAACAAGGTAGCAGTGGTGGGCCCTGATAGGTGGCAGTGATGGGTGGCACTGAAGGGTACTGATAGGTGGCACTGAATGGCACTAATAGGTGGCACTAATGGGCACTGATAGGTGGCACTGATGA